>NW_007577928.1:585646-660185 GCF_000690725.1 Stegastes partitus
CGACAGCCATGAAATAGTGTCAGTGAATGTTTGCTGTATGTTTGTAGTTAAAGCAGTTTTAATGAGTTCAGAGCTGGATTCACTGTAAAATGCAAAACAAAAAGATATAATGGTATAATGAATATAATGGCTACTGTAAATCTCTCAAAGGCCGTTTATTTGAATGTTAAGTGGGACATGTGTTTACTTATTGTGTGTCGTACATTGTTGCTTTACTGGGTGTCTAATGTATATCAATTTCATTTTAAAGAAAATGGAAGAAGAAAAAGCAAAAGCGGCAGCAAAACCCAAAGAGGTACGTTCCTCACATGATGCAGCAGGGATAAAATGTTTCTGAAAGACATGTTTGTAGATACGACGTGATGTTAATTTCTTGTTTGTTCTCTGCCCTGCAGAAGGGGATGGATGACACAACAGCCTTGGACCTCCTGTCCAGTGATTTCTCTGATACTCCCAAACCTGCTGCACCTGCTGTCACATCATCTGCAGCCACAGCAAAGCTGCAGCCTCCCGTGCTGGACTCAGAGCCCCTGAAGGTAGCGGAGAAAATAAAATATAAACCTACCCCTTCAACTTCTTCCTATTAAACATTATACATTTGACATGCCATGAAAATAAACACAAATGTAACTAATTATGGCTGAAATTTAAACACGCAGAGATCACAAACAAATGCTGTCTTTGGATTTTCTTGAGTTCATTAAGAGCTGATCAGGTTTGCTAATCTTTTATTTGTTAATGTTTTCTAGCCGATGGCTGGTCCTGTGTTGGACTCCCTGGCTGACACGCTTCTCCCAGACAAATCCAAAACAGACAAAGCGAAGGTAAAAAGAATATCTGCTTTAGATGTGAGACTGATCCATCAGATGATATTACTTTTACAGGTTAGAGCAAAAGCAGGCCAAATGTATGTCTGTTCACAGAGTTTGGCATCTATTTGTAAAAAATCTACTGCCAACTAATGGCAGTTAATGATTACTGCACACTTTTGGTGGTCGTTGTCACATGGCGCCCCCTAGAGGTCGTCCACTAGCAGCTGCTGTATCAGTGCTCACCGCCTCATGGAGCGCTACGACACTGTTGAGCCTAACCGAGGTGTCAACTTTGTTACAGGGCAAGAGCAAGTCAAAGTCAAAGTCTAAAGTAAGCAAATCGCCTGCTGCATGAAGACTTAAATTAAGGTGGATAGGAATTATATTTAACATAGAGGATATATGCACTTATAAGTAAGCCAAAGTGAAAAACTAAAACAACCGGTGGATGGTGTTTGCTCCAGATGTCTGCAGCATGAGATGCACTGTTCTCTCTGAGCTTTGTCTGATGTTAACTCCTCCAATATGTATACGTTTTGCCTGCAAAGCTGTTGCTTCTTCTTTTTCTTTATATGAAAGTCATTCGTTAAAACCTTGTGCTTCAGAAACACCATGCAGAAGATCCATCTGCCCCTGACCAGCTATCGGCTCAGCAGAGCTCAGATGTTGTGCCGGCATCTACAAAGAAGGGAGGCAAGAGATAGGTCGCCTGGTAAGATTTTTTTCTTGTCTTTATGCACAATTTTGCCTGCTAACATTTTAAGCATGGCCACGATAATCATCCAGTCTGACTCCTGAATGTTTCATGTTGCAGGTTGTTGGTGTCGTTTGTCCTCCGGGCCACAGGGACGCACCAGTGAGGGAGCTGCTCACTGGATTATTATTCTATTTTTCTAAATCGTCAAGAATGTATACTGGATGAAAGACAAACCGAGACATACTCATGCCACTTGCTCTACACACACACACAAACACACACACACACACACGTACGTACATACATATCTGCGTGCACCACCTTTTTTTTTTGCTGGGTTTCACATTCAAAGGCGAGAAACTTTGTCGTTTCTGTCTCGGGAGAAAATGAAAATAAAGAGTTTTTAAAACCAGATGGGTTTTAAAAAAAGAGAAAAAGTGCTGAACAGACAAAGAAAGAAAAGAAGGGAAACTGCAGGGAAACAGAAGAGTTTGAGACACGCAAACCCCCCAAATAACATGTTTTTTGGCGCTGAGAGTCGTTTGTGTACATCTCAGCTGACAATTTCCACTTTTCCAAAGATACACTAATATCGCAACACACCGGCCGTCTCAGCCTGGTGCTGCTGTGATGTTGGTCGGAGCAGTGGCGACTGTCAGCTCGCGTGGGAGAAGGACGGAGGACGTGTATAGTATCGGGATGTGTGTGCAATCTTTGATGTACACAGAGAAGCCAGGTTTTCTATCACGACGTGTTCAGATGCCATTAAGACACTAGTGTACAGCTCAGTTTGCTTCTATTTTGGACAATACATAGTTTACATTATTAAATATGTGGAGGATTTCTTGGAGGTGTTCTGCCTAATTCTGTTTTTTGTTTTTTCGCAAATGCCTTTTTCTTTCCGTAGAATGATATCTGTCAGAAGTATGTATTTTGGCCTTGTAGAAAAAAAAACTGGCGTTCAGAGGTGCACCTAGTGAACCGAGGTGGTTACAAGCTTTGTAGCTGCCATTATTTGTATACTGTAAAAAAAAAAAAAAAAAAAAAAAAACACACTTTTGCTCTATATAAGACAACACTGTATAACTTACAAAGGGCTTTCAAGTCACTTTAAATACCCCAAGTTTCTGTGTGGGTGTGAAAATATATGAATAGATGTGGGAATACTAAGTGCATTTTTTTTTAAATCTAAAATTGAGAACCATCTCGTCTGGTTCTATGATATGTGCCTAAAGAGAGAAACTAACATGAAGTGCCTTAATATGTGGAAAAATATGGTAGGGAAAAAAAAAAAAAAAGGCCAAACACTGTCTTCTTAAAGGTGCGAGGGAACCGTGTATGTGTGTATTAAAGTGAGTGGGAACTGAATCTCCTCTGAAAGTATTCTTCTCTGCTCCTGACTTGTGGTTTTTCACTCTGCATACAGCTGTAGCAGCCCACTTCCTTTCGACTCAAGAAGGGGGGCTTAAAACTAAACGTCGTTCGCTCAAATATTATACTTTTGTGCCGAGACCTTGAGTGACTGATGGGAATGCAAATGAATGGGTTTGATGTGTGGAAAAAAAATAAAAAAGTATGAACTAATAAAGACGAATACAGTTCAATGCAGCCTGAAGGAATGCTGGTCTGAGTGTTTTTTGTTTTTACCCCCCTCAAAGTTGAACAATTCTAAAATCTGCATTCATTGAAATTAAAATAAAAAAATAGAAAATAGTATTTGTTATTTCTATCATGACGCGTCAAATAAAAATGTTGGTTTAAGAGAGATTGTAATTTCAAAAGATTTTTAATTACTTTTTTGTTAACAGTTCAAGAGTCTGATACATAATCAGAAAAGAATTTTATTAACTCCAGCTGTTTACATTTCTTTTTTGTAAGAAATAAGCAGAGACAATGCCAAAAAGAGCTTTTTTTTTTTTTAAATGGCTAAAAGGAGCTTTTAAAAGCACAGATTGTAAATGAAAAGAAAATCCAAAATAGTTATATACAATCACTGCATAAATTGCAATTAGAAAATGCAACATAAATCATCACAGTGCAGAATATTCTCAGGATCAAGTTCCGCATTCGTGGAGATTAAATCTTCATTAAAGAGTATATTTCAAACCACAGTGCAGTTTAAAGTGGATGTCGGCAATAAGAAGCTTTTATTTGATGTGTTAAATACTTGAACCACTTCAAGCACTTTTTATATTATCTATCGCACAGAATATAAGCGTTTAAAGTCGGCCGCAAATTGTTTGGCAAATTGAGTGAATGATTATTTCTGCAAAATTAACACGACTGAAAAATAATTGCAAATGCCTTTGAGTTTTCACCATTTAGATTAGACGTGTCTGTTGGTCATCATTTGTTTTTCTGGAGCCCCCATCCGCGGCCTAAATGAGATAAAAGAAATTTTAAAAAAGAAAAGATAATTGGAAACATATTTCACAACGGAATTAAAGAAGAAAACTAAACCGTAGCTGCAAATAAGGACACTGTGGGATTTTGTGTTTTTTTAGCAACCTGGGATAAATTATATTAAACAGTTGAAAAGAAAAACAATGCATGTAGGTGGGTACGTTTTTTGTAGTTAAATCAATACAAAATTCACTTTTTCTATTGTGTTCCGGCTTATAAACGGCACCGAGGCCTTTATAGTGCGCAGTAAACCAACAGTAATTTCCGGGAAAGAAATATGTGATTTGTAACTTATTACAAGAAAAACAGAATCAAAACTGTTATTTAAATTTAGTTTGAAAAAAAAAAGAAGTAAATCATCAATCTACAAAAAAAAAAAAGGAAAAACACTGAATATACACTTTTGTTTTAGTGTCTGCGAATTCGCCCACGCTGTCATTGAGGGGAGGAGAGGATTCAGATTAAAAAACAGCTTTAAATGTAAATATTAGATTTGAATAAAGAAATAAACGTACTTTCTTTTGTAATGGTGTGGGCATCTCCGTGTCCTTATTCCTGCAGAAAATCAAAAGCATGATTTCCATTTTGCAAATGACTGCACACATATTACAGCAAAATTCATTACAATACATTTTTTATATGTATTAAAAAAACCACATATTTTAAATTAGCCTTTACTGACAGAGTATGAACGTCAATCATTCATGATTATTTCAGATGGACTTACGGTTGCAGTACACGGCGGTGATGATGAGGAGCAGAAGGAGAAGGCCGCAGCCGCCAGCCAGTGGGCCCAGTATGACGACAGAACAGTACAGGGAAGGGATGGCTGCTCCTGTTGAAAATGCACCAGTTTACCACCTGTTTCTGTTCACGGCCTCGTAAATATGAAGAGGATACAGAGTCAGAGCTAACTGGTACCTGTTTTCTTGTACTTGTCGTTACAGTTGCAGGGCGTCACAGCTGCGATTTGGTTGTTGGGCGCTTTGGTCGGCGACCCGACTGGCGTGTCTTTCCTTGTTTCTTCTGAAAGAGTTCATAGGAAGTGTTACCAAAAATACTTCATCGTGTGAGGAACTGATCAAAACTAGAAAAGAAAACTCACGTCCTAACAGTCGAGTTGCCGTTCCGAATTTCAGCTCTTTCCCTAAGTGAAGGGTTGCACAGCCGTAAACGCCGCTGTCTCTACTTTTTTGGAAGGCCTTCAGCTTTAGGGTATTTTTGTATATGGTTCCGTGAGAGAATATCTGATCAAAGTTGCTGCTTTTTGACTTTTCGATGCCATTTGAGGTGAAAGATGCAATATATTCCATGCCAGAATTGTCCAGCGCTCGAAACCAGATGATCATGTTTGTCGACTCAGGAGGTCTGCACTCGATTTCAACCAACTCTCCTTCCTTTACTGTTTTTTCTTTGGTCCCTTCAGCTCCTGAAGTCATTTCTAAAAGATGTGATGAAATGAGAGCAGCAATCACTCACTTCTCTGTTTTCAGGCACAAAAGTAAAAGACTAAATCACAAATCAAATAGCAGTTACTGATTATTTAGGTTGAACTTACTTGGATAAAACACCAGAATCACCAGAATCTGAATCCATTTTGGGTCCATTTCAGTCTTGCTGACGACAATAGTTGGCAAACGCGTCTTTGTGGTGTTTATTGGAACTTGCCAGGAGATGATTCAGTGAGATATGAAACCACGCCCCAGCTGTAACCTTCTTCTCTGCCGTGTCGAATGGGATCATTGCAGCAGAGCGCTGCAGAGGCCTCCTGCAGCACGGTCGTGGTCTGCGCCCTGTTTTGAAGTGGAGCCCACCCCGATCTGCAACTTCGCTCCGATGCCTCTGGTTTAAAGCATCGAACAGCACGGCTTCATCCACCGTCTACTAGCGCACAAAAACGCAGCGGTGCGCAGTGTGTGGGCTGGAAAACGACAGGTTAAGAACTGCAAGTTGAGCACATGATGTAAAGTGTGTGAAGCGGCCCACTTTACACACCAAATCAAAAAGCGGCTTTGAGAAAACTTTATGCACAACAATCCGACCCGAGGAAGCATCGAGGATCACGTTTGACGCTCTGTGGTTTACTCTGACCTCTGACCTCCCTCCTGTGTGTGAGCGTTGATGTCCCTCACGACTCCAAAAATGACTTTCTGATGCTCGGAAGAAAAAATCAAATGGTTCTAATCAGAGTTAGAAGTATAAAAAGGGTTCCACTTAGTGTTTCCTGTCCTGTGTCTGAACAGGACCCATCACATGACACATTACAAGTAAAACAATACATTCTTAACAATGTTTCCTTTCTGTGGAAATGAGAACAAGACCCTAATGTGCCGTTACATTTCCCTTTAGCGTCTGCTGCGTTGTGGTTTTACTGGTACCTCGACTGCGACTGAGGACATGAGGACATAGTGCACACCACAGGCTGAATATAGCTTGAACCATGACCAGCTATAGTGGCTTCTTCTCTCCTGTGCGTGTCTCCACTTGCTAGTTGTAGCTTCAGGTTTTGCCTCTAATTCACAAACACTCCACTCACCTACACACAAGTCACACATCGAATGATTAATCGATATATCGCTCTATTTTCGGAATTCTTACAGTATTCTGGGTCTGTTTGGGGCAGATCAGTTCAACTCAGATGATTAAGTTTGTGAAGTAAGATGCTGCACTGCACGGCCAACAGAACACTGCCTCGATCACTGCAGCAAGCCGGAGGTTTAAACCTCTAGATGGCAGCAAAAGCAAGATTCAGACCTGTGTTATTTTTCCAACAGTAAACCCACTGAATTTCGTCAGCCGCTGCACAGCCCAAACCTGTGAAAAGTGTGTCGGATTTGTGGCCACAGACTAATCGGTGATGTCACTACAGGTGCTTTTCAGCGAGAAAAGTGTTCACCTGCTGTGGCATCAGCGTTTGAGGCAGAGAGCGAAGCAGCAGCAGCAGCTTCACCGCTCGGATGTTTTCGTTGTTTGTCTGTAACCAGTGAGATGAGTGAAAGCGTAAAATGGTGTTTAACTTTCATCTTTATGTGGTGCTGTTTTGGCTCGGACTTGAGAGCAACAAATTCTGAGCAGAACGTCTGTTATCGGGCCGACAGATCAGAGTTGTGCATGAACATTCTGCGTCACAGGAAAAGCAGAATCCACTGTTTTGGCAACTCGTGTGACTAAAAGTGAGGCTCTGTCAGGCTCTGTTGTTTAACAGTTTTTTTTAAAAAAAACAAAAAAATAAAAAAAAAATTAGATTGCTTGAATGCTCCTTTAAAAGTTTAGCAAGTTGTTGCCTGATTCCTGCTGTAAAGTGATGGTTTGGTTTCTTTAAGATGTGTTATTATGCAGTACACTGTCAGTGTGTTACTAAAACAATCAATACAAGTTTAAATTTACTCTACATCTAGAATAGGTTCACCACTCTACCAGCTGCTTCTGATGGGGAACTGAAGCTTTTACATTCCTCCGTGCTCTCCTTCAAGACTCCTTAAAAGAAACCGTCAGTTTAACCTCACAGAACGTGGACGTTTGCTGCTTTATTGCTGATTCAATCGCTTAGTTTTGACATGTTGCATTGGATCCAAACTAAAATAAAATTACTCCTTTTGTCCATGGAGTCTGGTGGCTTTAAAGACAAAGAGCTTCAGTTTCTCATCTGGTGACAAATTTCTAAATATAAAGGTACACTTCAGCTTACACAGACTTTTATTTAAATGGGTTTTATTTAGGTCGCCGACAACGTCCGCTGCATTTCATTGCACAGCTTCTGTGCTGATGCTCCTGCCTGCCTCTCTAGACTGGGGGCACGTTGACCTCGATCTACTGTAGGTACAGTAATACACAGACTGTCGATAAGTATCTCATACACCCCTGCTTGGAAGAAGTATTTCTTTCACCTGCAGTAGCTGTGTGCACAAGCTGTAAAGCTGCACTGACCTATGATGTAAAACTAACAGGGATGATGACCAAAACTAAAAAATCGGACCCATTGTTTTCCAAGAACAGCAAAGGATGTAAGAACTAAGCCTCATGTGTCCCGTCACTACATGTCAAAGCTGCGAGGAAGTGAAACTCCCCTCACATCGACTGAGGAGAGCTACATCTGCGATGGCGCAACCCTGTACGCCCTTGTCTTGTTTCCTGCTCAGTGATGGAAAATAAATGCGCTGATTTGGTAATGGGCAACAAGTGCTGACATTTGGCACTTTTAGTGGGTGATTTATCTTTTCCACGGGTGGGAGGAGACGAGAGAGAAAAGCAGAAACGAGGAATGAAATAAGAGAAAAAGAGGCAATATTGTGTCTCATTAACTGGTGCTGTTGAGTGTTTTCTTTTCCCCGGCGCTTGTACTTCTCTCTCAAAACGCTTGTAATTTTAGATTTTGTTCTTTATAAATGAGTCTGACATTCATGTCTTATGAAACCTACATGAGAACCAAGTGGGTTTCAGTCTCTGCGTGGTTTTCAGTAAGCAGGGGATTCTGTTGATACTCGGTGTAAAAAGGGAAGACCCAGTCAAAACGCTCTCAATTAGCCCACTTCACCTTTCCATGTCTCTGTTTCAGGGTTGACTCACTCCCAGAGCACACCTGCATGGGCTTCCCTGTCTTAGTCACACAGGGGGTCTCCAACCTGAAACCTGCATGTGTGTGTGTGTGTGTGTGTGTGTGTGTGTTTGTGTGTGTGTGTAGCGGGGAAGCCAGTGAGAAAATCAGCCCTTTCTGCTGTAACGCTGACATTAAAATGCAGTAAGAAGAGACTTCTTTACTCCCTGAAAACCAGTAAATGAATATTTGCTTCACCACTTTGGCTCAGCTGTCACTGCTCTGCTACCCTGGCGGCTGCTTCGGAGCATTCTGGGATACGATGTTGAAGTAAGGAAACTGAGAGCATCGAGAGGAGTAAGTAGAAATGTGCAGCTCTGAGAGGAAACACATACCTGTTTGCTCATCATTTGTTGTGTTACTAAGGCTTCCTGTTAAAGATTGCATATGTGTTGCTTGGAAAATAGTTTGAACGGACATTTCGTGCTACAGAAGCGTGAATAAATTTTTAAAAATATATCTAATTTAGAATTTTATTTTTCTAAAGGAGTGGAAAAGGTGTTATTTAGACTAAACAATGTCTCCGTTGCATCATTTGTGTATATGTTGGGTCTAAGTTCATTAACCTCTTGTTCAGTTTATCACTTCGACCGTTAACACGTTAACGTTCACCCACTTCTTTTTCTACTAAACAAGAATAAATGCTATGTGCCTCTAAAGACAACAGAACGAGGAAAAGCCACCATTTCATTATGTCGACGATCTTTTTACAAAGTACTATTGTCGCTTTAGTCACTGATGTCTTGAAAAGGGTTTCCACCGTTCCAACCGAGTCATGAGGTTTTTCACTTTAAAACAATGAATCATAGCTCCGATCTGATTCAGAATTCAAAATACAGAGGCAGGTTTTCACTCAGCCACTGTTAAATTAGATAATGTCTTATAAATGTGTTCTATTTTTATATATCCTGTAGCTTTACAGTTTAGCTGAGGCATTTATGCTATATATTGTCTGTATATTTCACTATAACCAGCTGACTCAACATTGTTGTTGCCGTTTATTTATTTAACTCATCTTTAGCATTTTTGACTGCATTAATATGATACTGGGGGGCATCATTTTAATGTCTTTAAATGTTCTGTTACACTCTACAGAACAGAGCAGTTCTGTACATCTCTAATGCGCCTTATTTAAATTCCTTAACATGTAGAGTTTTTTTTGAGGAAAAGCAGTGCAGATATTTGTGTTGGTGTCCCACATTTCAAACACTTGTCAATTCTTGCAAATCATCATTTCATGTTTATGTAAATAGCAACGTTTATGTAAAATACAACAGAAACTGAAAATAACAACAGATTAAAGAACCATGTAGCTACATTCAGTTTAACGTGTGTCTGACTATTTAACAAGGAATCTATTGGTGTATTTATTATATTTTTACCTTTTTTAATCACAAACATTAGCACTCATCAGTGTTAAGCCTACAATTCTAGTTTAGTTTGACTATAATATCCGTGTCAGAAGAAAGGTGGCGTACAAAAGGTTTACAAAGTATCGTTTGTCGTCTTTACATGCGTTTCACTTTTACCGTGTCTCGCGTTGAGAATAAATGCAGCTCTATTTGTTGTCAGAAAACAGCAGAAATGGGTCCTCTCTAATAGACACCTGTGGACTTGCTACTGCCGCCTGCGCTCGTTCATTTCCTGGAACTGATGAAGGCAATAAAGTTCTTTTCTAAAACTTTCTACACAGAATGATAATAGTACAATACCATTATAATAATAATACATTTAATACATATCGCTAACTAAACCTGCCCTGCAAGGAAATCTGTTTAAACAGACGTTTAATCTTCAGTTTTCCTGAAACTGTCTGAGGTGTTGGTTGAACTTTATCGCCATTTTGGTGGCTTTCTTTAGTGGTGCTGTCGAACTGAGCGTGTTATGTTAGTTTTCTGTAATTTTGTGCACTTTTTGACGACTGCTGTGTTTTTTTTAACTGGCAGCTGAATGTGAAGCTTCGCCTTGACTGTAAATGTGGGACAACATGTGCTCCTTTACTGCTCTTATCATTCACTATGATGGTAATTTAGTCATTTACACGAACACCTACACTCATGTATGTATATTTAATCATCATGTGTACTTTGTTTAAATGCATTTTTGCCAAAGAATTGTACTTTACTGTTTTATATCCAATAAAAACCCGCTGCAACAAGAACCTTTTCTTTATTTTTAATTGACTTTATTCTTATTTCAAAACTCTTTGTCTCTTTCTTTCTCTTACTGTGTGTGTCTCTCCTTGCGGTTGGGTCTGTGGTATTTTTTGTGGTCTTTTTGTTTCAGAGACGAGATGAAGAGCTCAAAGCTGAGCGAGGCGATAGCATCTCAGTGAACATAGCTCCATGTCTCCTCTCTCCTGCACACAGGAAAGAGATGCGCTCGATTCTCCCCGCCGAGACCTGAACAACCGCTAACTCAGTGGTGTTTTTTTTTTTTTCGCTCATCAATCACACAGGTGTGAGTGTGTGTTTGCTTGCATGTGTGTGTGTGTGAGAGAGAGAGACAGTGAGGCAGCAAGAGACTCACTCACACAAATGAATAAATAAATAAAACACTTGGCAGCCTGTGAATTAAGATGGTTGCAGGAAGGCGTTTGGGCCCAAACTGGAGGCTGATGAACAGAAACTGAATGTGATGTAAGTTTACACATCAAACGTAAAAGAAGAAACAAAACCCTGTCACTCACCTACTCAACTTCCGCCAAACACGATATTGACAATGGAAGTACGACACCCACTCCCAAACCTCGCTTTCTCCTCTCCATGCACACAAATCATCAGACAGTTCGCAAACACACTCCAAAGATGAATATGAACGCAACAGTTTGCATCATTGTTTTGGACTTTGAATGAAATTACATTAAACCCACAAACTACATTAAGTTCCTCGACAATAAAAGGTTTTGATAAAATACCTGTTAAGTAATGGATACAACAAACACTTTGTAAAGTTGCTTATTGATTAAAATGAAGTTGTTTCCATGGTAACACTTTCAAACACTAGAGTATGTGTTATGTAATAAATTAGCATAATTAATAAAACAAGATTTTAGGTTGGAAGATGAAAAAAAATAAGTTGCTGCAATGTTAGGTGGGTAAGGGAGGAGACCTGAAAAATGTACTTATTCAGCCAATTTCATTAACTTAACTCAACTTCAACTTACTTTTAACTCAACTAAGGCAGAAATTTGAGTTTATATTTTACACATTATTAAGTTGATGCAATTAAGACCCTTATTATGTCAACCCAACACATTAAAATAAAAACTGAGTTTATTTAAATCAACAAATTACAATTTTTTATCTTGCAACCTTTCATTTATTTAAGCCTTGGGAACAGGTCGCTTGAATCACTGTCACTAGAAACAAGTGTTTGGCCTCCAACTTGGATATTTTTGTCATATTCTGTGTATTTATTGCAAACGTGTCTATGAATATTTACGACTCTCTCCATAAAGGTGGCACATCTCTGTCTGTATAGGAAGGACTGATTTGTTCACCTGCAACCACGGCTGATGATTGGAAATATACAGTTTTTATTGATGACTCACAGAAAAAATGACAGAGCATCCTTCTTTGAGATAGATGTATACATACAGCAATAAGGTCAAAGACGAAAATGCAAATAAATACAGAAAAGAGCCAAAAAAAAAGAAAAAAAAAGAGCAAATACTGTATCTTAATCCTTGTGATGCTGGTACGTAAATGAATTGATTTACAATACGACACATTTGCATAAGATTTAGGGGAAAAAAGCTGTTTTGTCCTGACTTAAAAAGAATCTGAAAAATCATCTTGATAAATCAGATTCATGACACATTATAGACAAAAAAGTTACAGCAGAGGTTGAACTTTGTGGAGCTCCGTCTTATAAAATATACAACAAATATCACAATATCTTACATGGCTGCTGCTCTTAAATCTCTTCTCTGGCTGAAGGCACATTTCACTGTAAATAAACACGACATGTTGTTGGTAGCAGAGTGACTCTTCGGGGAGTTGATCGTCGTCCTTTACGCTCCACCGGACGGATCAGTAGATCGACGCGCTTCAGCCGCTGCAATCACAGAAGGAACTTTTATTAACTTTGATCAACGTTAACAGTCGTACATCATATTATAAACATAGGGTACTTACTTTGAGATGGATAGAAGATGCAGCTGCAGCGCTTTAAGTCATCTGCCTCTTCCTTAACAGAAAAAACAAACAAAAGAGAGATTCTAGTCAGTCCAAGGAATGTAAAGAATCAAAATTTGTATCTGGTTATACAGCAAACACAACACAAAAAGAGCTCATTTGTAGGAAGGGACTTACTTCACAAAGTGGTGGCGACATTTTTTCGGTAGCCCTGAAAGCAAAAAAAGGAAAAACTCAAATATTTGAATTTCAGAATTGTTATAGTTCATGAACATTGGTGACATAACTTGCTGCGTGGCTCGGCACAAATCTCTGCAACCAGTTTCCGACCTGACTTTTCATTATTTAGTGCATTAAATGAGGAGGATACTCACGGCTGAAGTAGTAGAGAGTGCAGATGAGAGCCAAAGTCAAACCGGCAACAAGTCCAACCAGCGGCCACAAGATCGCCGAGCCACAGACTTCAGGAGGACACAAAAATATTTACAATAAATGGTTTCATTTGTGTAGTAGATCATTAGATGATTACAGCCTTTAGCATAACTTGTTGTTGCATTAACAGCATTGTAATCTGATAGAGTGCAAGATTTATGACTGTAATAATACATATGAAGAGTTCATTTGCAAAAACAGATAACTCCAATTTTGTAGATTTTCAGAAAACGTATTTTGTTGTTGTTGTTTGCTTGAGATAAAATCAATCAGACTGAAGGTGAGTGGATCTGACTTGGTAGAAACGACATGACGAAAACAGAGATAACTTAAGTTGGATTGATATTGTCTCAGGTAGACGACGGAAAAGTGGGTTTTCTGAAGGTTTGTGAAGATGGAGTTCTCTGTTTTTGTAAATGAACTCTTCATATATATTTACATGTAGATATATGCATTTGAGCAGAATGTTTATACGGCGTAAAACACATGCAAACAGAATTTTGTAAGCAGTGGGACATCAAAAGCAGACCGGTGCGTACGCTCTTCTTCCCTAAATAAAAACTTGTTAACTCACCCAGTGGAGGGTTCTTGCCAGAGCAGCGACAGATTGACGGTTTGGGTTTTGTCTTGGTCGGTGATGTTGGAGGTGGAGGTGTCACTGCCAAATAAAGACCATCGGACCGTAAAGACAAGCGACAAATAGCAGTGAAACAAAAACGCAAAGAATTTTTAAGAGTGAAGGCAGCAATTTTACAATTTTCCTAATATCAGATTGTCACACATGACAAGAAATGACCAGAACCTACAGATCTACAGACATACGATACATGCTGTTGATCCGCATGCGTCTCTATTAGGCCGGCGGACAGTTCTTCTTCTCTTTCTAAGCTGTATTGATGAACGAATTCCATCTGGACAGCTGTGATGTCATGTTTATCCATGATATGGGGATTTTTTGGTCCTATTTTTCTACTTTTTAAATGTTCATGTATAGAGACTGGCAGCCCCAGCCACACAGCAACATTAAAACTATATAATATACTAGGCATACAGCTGAAAATGTATAAATCCTTCAACAAAAAAAACAACAGTTGCTGTGTTAAAGTGCTACAGAGGTTGTTTGGCGTGTCCACTAATTCTACACGGTGCTATCGGACCGGCTCACTCAGGTAAGCGAGAGAAACTATAGGAAACTTGACGGCAGAAAGAGTGAACAATGTGACATAATAGCCCATTGTAAAGTACAGATTATTTTAAAATTTCTAAGAATTGTATTAAAGAGTGTTATTAAAATGTAGTAAATGGGGAAGCGTTACACTGTAGGAAACAGAAGAAGGGAAGCGAATGTGAGGCAACGTTTTCTGTACATTGTAGTTGCCTGATACGCAGTGGAATACTTTTTTAGTAATTTCACAGATGTCAGGATATACGAAAGTTAAATGCAAACCCCTTAAATCATTTACTCCTTCACCTGCTACCTGAAATCCGACAGATGTACTGAAATCCTCCCAGATGACTTGACATTTAACTGCTATGAATAAAGTACGTCAGATTTCAGCATACGAACCTCCTGGTCGAAGAAGAACCCCCGGCTTCCACAAGTCATTTTGGCTCTTGTCCTTTAGGATGCAAGAATAAATCCCTGCGTCTGCTTCTGTCACACCAGTGATACGCAGTACAAATGACATACTGCCCCTCTTCTGGATTTTAAACCGAGCTTCATCCACATCCCCATAAGTGACTCGGTCAGCGTTGTTGCATTTGCCAAGGTACTCCACTTTGCCGGTGTTGACATTACTGCGGAACCAGTAGACAAGGTCACAGTAGCTGTCGACACAGTCACACTCAATATTCTCATTACTGTTGAGCGCCGGGTAACGAACGCTGGTGGGTTCTTCTCGTAGGATCTGGCTGGAACCTAGGAGTGGAAACAGAAGGGGTGTTTGAGATTTTATCAGACAAATTTGTCATACTGGTAGAGATAAGCTAAGAATTTCATTGCGCTGATAACTGTTTCTATGTACTCGGTTGACAAGTAACCCTGTGAACCCTTTGGAATCGCAAAATCCTACATCGTACGGCTTCCACAGGCCAGTAACGGAGTCTAGGGTCATATGGTTGGCCGTTGGAGCGCCGAAACAAGTCAAAGCCACGTCCAAGAATCTCTCAAACGAGTTTCCGTGTCTTGTTTTAATATTTCTAGCCAACTCGTTCATTTTTTGGTGTTCATAAATGTCTGAGGAGAAGCCCTTCTGCAGCAACGTGCAGTCTCCCACATTTAACCAGACTAATTGTAATGTGACAGCACACACACGTAATTGTGCTTTAGGCAAAGCGGAAGAAAATACAAATGCAACTGACTATATAGAAACACAACTACTGTCCAAAGTGTCAAAGTAGAAAAGACGTGCGAGGAAATCACTTGCATACATCTAAACACTGTGAGGGCGACATTTTACTTTATTGTTACGGGAGACTGCTATTGAGCACTGATAACTGGTTTTTATGCTCCATATGAAAAGAAACCCCGTGAATCCTTAAAATCATAGAATCCTACATCGTACGGCTTCTTCAGGCCAGTGAAGGAGTCTAGGGTCATATATGGTGACCATTGGGGCTCCGAAACAAGTCAAAGCCACTTCCGAGAATCGTGTAGTTTCTCAAAAGCGTTTCCGTGTCTTGTTTTAATATTTCAAGCCAACTCGTTCATTTTTTGGTGTTTATAAATGTCTGAGGAAAAGCCCTTCTGCAACGAATGTGCAGTCTCTGATAGTTAACCAGACAAAGACTAATTGTAATGTAACAGCACATGTAATTGTGCTTCAGGCAAAGCGGAAGGAAAAAAACAAATGCAACTGATTATATGGAAACACAACTATTGTCCAAAGTGTCAACTAAATTAGAAAAGACGTGCGTGGAAATCTCTTGCATACATCTAAACACTGTGAAGGCGACATTTCAACTTCGCCGTTACGGGAGACTGGTATTTAACACAGATGTAATGTGAAAGGGCTGCCTTCTTATTTTAGAATCCGCTCCAGTGCTTATTTTGTGTGTTTTCAAGTCAGGTACACAGTCACACATACACCTGTTGCAATCACTGGTATTATGAAATATCTAAAGGTAAGCGCCAATTCAAAGGCCGTCTGCGTGGGGAGGTTAAAGGCTCACTGCTACGTAAGTCTGCGGGGTGACAACGCTGTTCTTACCAACATGTATTAAGTGCACAAATTGTGTGACATTCACAAATGCATCAGTTTGATTTAATCTACATCCACTGAGTTGCACTAAACAGGACATATACAGTTCACTTCGATGCGTTGATTGAACCATAATGGACGACAACGAAAATCTACCTCAGAGCACAGGCGATAAATCACCTGCATGATTTATCGTCACATATCAGTGGTCGACTGTACAAATAACATTAATGTCATAACAATATATATCAGTATTATAGCACAAAAGCAAATGAATCTTTTACAAACAAACCAAATCTGCTGCGTTGCACTTGGCCTGCTTAAACTGTCTCTGTAGGACCCTTAAAAACACATTTCATGTTTTAATACAAACCATGTCTCGGACTACATTTGGTGAATGTGGCCGTGATTTCAGTCAAACAGGCATCACTTTGACTAGACATCAGTTTGACTAGACAACGACACGACCCTCGCTACGGGCCCCTGGCTGACTTGAGTTGTTGAGAGCGCTAGAAGAACTCACAGAACACTACAGAAGCGTCACGGTCTTACCAGATCTCCAAAGTGATGCTGTCAACAGGGTCCATGCCAGCAGCAGGATCATTTTGTCGGCTCGCCAGTGTGTGAGCGTGTGTGTGTGTGTGTCTGGAGTGGCAGCTGCTGATACTTTCTTTTCCTGCTAACTGATGGGAGGAACTGCACTGACAGGGCCCTGAGTCGTCAAGGTAACACCCCAATATGACACACACAGGGCCTATCAGACGGGGCCTTACGCCAGCCGTCACACACACACACACACACACACACACACACACACACACACACACTGCTAAAAAATATGAGCACAAGTAACTGACTACTGACAGAAAGAGTACAGCGGAAAAATATGACGCCTAAAATGCATCTGAACTGTTTGCACCTCAGAGACTGTTAATAAATGTCATATAGCTAAAAACATGCAAGCGTTTCATGAGAGCTGACACGATACCAGATATCAGAGAATACAACAGTGGCATGTTCCCAGAGCAGCAGTTTGCAGTGCTGTGGTCTCTGCCCAGGTGCGTGACCTAGAGCTCAGCAGAGTCCTACATACGCAGCTTCATGCCTCAGTGCAGAGCACAGAAAGGGACTACACAGAGACACGACTTCAAGTGCAGCATGTGGAGTTTACTGAAACAAACATCCAGAAAGTAAAGTAGTTGGTGCAACAAAAAAAAATACAAAAAAATCTGAATATTCTCATTTATCATATGTGAAAATGTAAATTAGTTTAAAGTCAGTCGGGAAAAACTGAATAATAGTTTAATGGTTTATTAGTGAAATTATTTATTCTGAGCTGAACGTGTTTTGAAATTTGACGTGGCATATTGTTCTTTGTTCAACTTGTAGTTTAAATTAAATTCCAGTCTTGTGAAAACTTAAATAACTGAAGTTCAAATGGAAAACATACTTTGAAATTTCAGAAAAACAGAAAATCTGCAACTAAAGACCTCTTAGCTGTAAAAAGAAGCAAACCGTCTAAAGTTGTTTGTTGCTGATTTTATGTTGGTGTTGTGTTGTTTTTTGGTGTAGCAATTTCCCTGAGGTCTTGTACCGAAGGGATTAATAAAGTTTTATTCTATTGTAAAGAGAAAATGCAGGCAAAGGACTGACGGATATGTGAGTGAAATTTCATCCTGCAGGTAAAGACACGTTGCGTGAACACGCGACAGAAGATTTCCCTTTGGAAGGAGCCAGTTATGGTTATTACCACCAATTATTTTCATTACTGGCTCATCTGTGAATTAATCAGATGGTTTATATATAAAATGATATTAAATCCAAAGGTACCGAGTCTATGACAAGATAAAACAAACAGTAAACATGTCCAAACCTGTAACCATTGAATGTTTATCTGTCCTAAATGACAAACAACTGACAATTAGCTAATCAGTGAATCAACATTTTAATACTAAATTTCAATACAATAAGTTCTTTTAGTTTGTGGCACTCAAAAATTGAAACTGATCAACTAAAGTCAGTGTTGTAGTGCTATTCATGAGTGGCAATGTCGTACAGAGGTACAACGCGTACCTAATTTAAAGCACACTTTCCTCCATTAAATGGTATTTAGTACTCATTCTGCTGGCTGCCATTCTGGAAAAAAAAGGAGATTAACTGTTTAAATGTCTGGTTCTTCCCAGAATCCCTCAATAAAACTGCAGATCCTTTAGTCTAAGTGCTGTCTGTGCATTGTGTTGTATGTTTTAAAGGTTCGGGTTCAGATGGGTCCTGCGGGGGTCTCAGAGCGAGAGGATGTGGGCACCCGACAGCTTTACGGGGGTCGAAGAGTCGAGCGCGACAGGGAACGAGACCACAGGATTCTTTGAAAACAGGAGACTTCGGGGGGCTTCAGAGGTGCTCTCTACACATCGCTGAGCTCTGAAGCCTTTGTTGGTCTCTGCTTGTACGCTTTAAGTCGAAAACGCTGCCAAGCTGAAAAGCTGCTCGCCTCTCATTTCATTTCTCAGACAATTTTGTTCAAACTTAAGTCTTCTCTAGCGTTCACTTTATCCGGCTATCCATGCATGTGTCCCTACTTGTGTCTCGGAGGTGGCAGTTTGTTTGGTTCGTGTGACAGCGTTTTAAAGAAATTACAGTTGACTTTCCTCTTACAACCTCCTCAGGCCTCATTTAGCAGACATCAACTTGTCTACTAACAGAAGACACTTGAATTTTCCAGTGATAAGCAGCTTTAAAACGCATCAGGAAGCTGTTTCATTCCGAACTCTTCTTGTATTTTCGTGACAAATTCATAACGTTTCTGCTTTTTTCTATTTTACCGATGCCAAACAAGCCCCATGTAATGCCACATGAGCTGTTGTAACTAGACATTCTCATAGCACTTTTTTTTTTTTTTTTTTTTACAATGCAGTCCACACGAAACCCAGTTGATATACAAAAAAACAAAACTGAATTCATACAAAACTGGAATGACAAAGGTGAGTCTTCGGAAAAGGCATGGCGGACTGTTTTTAACACTTCAAGGGGCAGTCTGTAAGATGTTTCTTAATTCTACTTGGCAGCACCAATTGTAATCAAGGCAAGCTGTAAATGTCCATTACCTCTATTGATCTTTGAGATAAGGACAAGATGCTTAGCGGGTAGCAAAAAAACCCCAAACCCTTATACTACCCGCTAAGAATATCTTGTCAAAGTTCAGTAGAGGTAATCAACATTTCTAGCATTAACTCAGACTTTTCACAAAGATCATTGGATCATAACAGAATTATTCCAACAGCAAGGCGCACTGCTTGGCAGCCATCTTGTTAGTACCTCTAGGCCGTTGTTTTGGGCTAACAAGACAAATGCATGTATGAACTCAGCAGTCTAATCTGATAAAAAATGCTTTGGTGACTTTGCACCAAAAGATGATTGAGAAAGCATTTATATCTCCACCACACATGCAGACACTTTAAAGACACCATGCAAGCCAGTGTAACATTAAACTGGCCTGTTCTGTGTTATAAAGCAGATGACTGACTTACGGAAGGAGGAGTGTGTTCATGCTCTCATAGGTTTCTACACAGGACTCTTCAAGTGGCAGGACTCTCCATTTTACTATCTCTGATGATTTTGAACAGCGTGTACTGTCATCATTAAGCTGGTGGTTGGCACCCGGGCCACACCTCCTCAACAATCACTTAATTAAAAAGTCTCCTGAGCTGCGGAGAAAACGGTCAGGAAAAAAACAATTCACTGCTTCACTCACAGGTGAGATGAAGAGCGAGCTTGTTGCATCGGCTCTGCTTATCCTCTCTGACGGAAAGTCAACAGCTGAGTGATTTAACGAGTGTCTATGTTGTCATTTTGTGCAAGAATGTCACCACAAATTTAATACTGTGAATGCAAGGACTAGTTTAAGCAGTGGGTCACAGACTCAAGTCAGCATTGTGTTACCTTATCTGGACATATTAGTGACTTTGCAGACATTTAGATTGCCAGTTTTAGCTTCTAACAGCATTTATTTTGAGTTACACTTTGCGAATGTAAAATTTTCTTCCTTTCGATCTCCTTCATATATACTGTAAGATGATTTTTTTTTTCTTTTTCAGTTCATCACATGTTGCTTCTGAACTTGAATTCTGAGGTTTTGTAAAGCGCTGTGCTCATTTGAGACTTTGCACCTGTATGACCCCAAACACTTCATGTGTTGTCTGGATGTGCACATACATCCATAACACATAAACGTGCACACATCACACTGCAGACACTCGGCGCACGCAACAGGCTCATCATTCCACGTGTCCTGCATACGCTGAACGTCTCCATCTCTAAATGACTTCTTTTAAACAATGCAACCGTGCATGAAAGCCCGCTGAGCTTCAGAAGAAACGCAGTGACAAAGCTTTCCAACATCTATGGGCTTTTAATTGCTTCACTGATGTGCTGAATAAAGCTCAACAGCGCCAACCACAGACTGCTGAAGGGATCACAACCTGACCAAAAGCACACGTTCATAATAGAAATAATTTACCAATCTCATGTGTTAAGCTGTTAAGAGGGCTTAAGGATAGTTTCACATAAAAGGCAAGAACATAAGAGATCTAAACACTACAGCCAACAATTAGCTGTATACATTAATTTAGTTAAAGATATTATTAGATGTTGTAGTGAAAAGTAAAACTGAAACTCCTCCAAACACACTGATTTAAAGGGGAGTACATTCATTCCTTACAAATACTGACATGGCTAGCCAGCTAGCACACCAATGGAAAACAACACTTTGAGGCTATCAGAGCAGATCATGAAAATGCATTAATTAACTGCTATTAAGTTTACTTCAATAACTTTAATATGCACAGTATCTGACATTTCAATGTCCATGTCATGCTCATAATAATTCTAAAATGTTCAGTCTATTCCGAGTCTAACAACCCAGAATGGAGTCGTCCCAAAGCTTCTCCTCCTCTGTCCTTGTGTCTACTTTGCCTTTCGTCTTCTTCTTCTCTTTCCTACATTTGGGTCTGGCTTGCTCATCCTGTTCATCCTCCCGCTGCTCAACATTAATTTCAGCCTGGATATGTAATTCAGTCTCTTTTCTATTCTCCGTCACGTCCTCTGGCTTCAATTTGTCCGTCACCCTTCCTCTACTTTCTGCCTCAAAGTTCTCTTCCGGGGATTTTTTCTCTGTTCGCCTCCGCTTGCCGTGATGTTTGAGCTTTTTCCTCCTCCCCTCCTCCTCCTCTGACTCCACAGACTGCTCTCTTCTCCTCTCTTCTGAGGCGTTGTCTCTTTCCCTCCTCCGGCGTTTCCTCCTCCTGCTCTCCTCCTTGTCAGACTCCACATCTCTTCCCCTCCCGCCTCTTTCCCTCCTGGATCTTCTAATCCTCCTGTTTTCTCTGCGCCTGTATTCACTGTCATCACTGTCACTTGTGCTACTGCTGCTGGAGGAAAATGAGGAGGAGTCTGATGACGAGGTAGAATATGATGAGGAGCTTGACTGTTTTTTGTGCTTCCTTCTCTTTATGGGCCGACTGGCTAACTGTGGAGAACCTGAGTGTGGGAGGACTGGGGGAGGGTAGTTGTAGTTCCAGCCATGGGATGCCCAGGGCGGGCCCTGATATGAGGGATGCCACGTTTCAGTTGGGTAGTAACAACCAGGGCGGGAGGGATGAGGAGGGTTGGAAGTGGGAGGAGGGTTGTGCATAAGTTTATTCGGTTCTATCATGCCCCCCTCATTTATTCCTTCCTGTTCTTCTTCATCATCTTCACCTTCTTTCTGTGTATCGCCCTGAGGGAGGACTTGACTGGTCTTGACTCCACGAGCCTTCTGCACCTGAATGTAATCTGCCAGTTCATCTGCAAACGTGCTGTAGACTTTTTGTTGGGATTTGCACAGGTCAACAACCTTCTTCTCCCTGGGAAAGAACATATAAACTGCAATCAAGCTGCTGTTCAATCACATGTACTTTGATGTCACACTAAAGTCGTATGAGGTGTTTTTGATCCAAGAGAGAGCAGAATAACAAACTTAGAGAACCAGTGTTTCACTACACAACATAGTGCCTAAGGGTAACTCAACCTGTCAAAATACCCGCTTCTTGCACATCCAGCACAAAAAGAGCAATATGGCATCCGCTGCATGGATGACAAAAGAAGATCTAGTTTAGCTACTGACTACTGCAGCTTTACCCTACTGATGCTTGTAGTGAACACTGCTAACCTCCTTTGTCTATGTAGGAGCCACACGATAAACCAAAACAGGACCTTATAGTTGCTCAACTGTGCAACAAAACCCAATAATCCTGTACCCCACAGTTTTAGTATTATTTCTATTGTTATACTGTATTTACACTTTTTAATATCTATCTATCTATCTATCTATCTATCTATCTATCTATCTATCTATCTATCTATCTATCTATCTATCTATCTATCTAGGACACACTACAAAGAGCTAAATCGGAAAATTAAAGGGCAGTGTAGCAGAGATTTAATTTTAAATGCAGCAAAAATGATGATACGAGGGAGACATCATGTGTTTAGCAAAGAAATGCTTAATTTTACCGGATCTGGTGTTTGTTTCCCTGCATGTGGGCCTGGTACATCTCCACAGAGTTAAACTGCAGACTACACATGTGACACATCAGGGAGTCAGCTGGAGACATCAGGGAGCAGAAAGGAGAGACAAATGGTATAAATGATCAAATGATGGCTTATAAGCACTCAGATATACGACCACGTTTTCTTTTTGTTTTTTAATTCGAGATGTTTTCTAACTAATTTCCATGTATTTACTGCAAAACAACAGTACACAGCCTACAGCTGAAAATAAAAACCAGCCACATTAAATGGACAGTAAATTCTGCGTAACTCCTGAAAACAGTCACTAACTAATTGAAACTTTACTATGTTATTGTTTAGCATAACTACAATTAGACTACCTCAGTCTTGTCAGCATCAGTTTATTGTAACAAGGCTGTCAAGCTAATGCCTACCTTCTCATTCCCTACCTGCTGCCTGTGACAGGATGAAATGGTCATGGATGAGGGGATTTCTTGTTTCAAATGTCAGTGCGGTTTTAGAAAGCTTTGCAAATTCAAATTCATCTGGGTTTATCACTTTGCATTTCTGGGCACTAATGCGTTGTTTGTTTTCTTCTGTTGTTTGTTTATGTCCTGGTATCAGACTTTTGGGCTGTTGTCAGCTTCTATTGATTTTATTTATCACCTTGAACCTCGATTGGATCAGTGTGTCTAACGAGACACTAAAGGAACAAATGGGAGCCAAGAAATATTTTCTTCACGTCACTGCTGGCTTTAAAATACACAAAACGTGATGATGAAATGAGCTTAAATCTTGAATTCCTGCAGGATCTGATGCTTTTCTGTTAGACTGTTTGCTGAAAGAAAAGTCCCCGTGTTACCTTGTTGTGCGTCGTCTCCCAGCTCTTTGAGCAGCTCCTGTCTGGCCTGATTCCTCTGGTGTTTGCGTCCATTGTAGTGCTGCAAGGCCATCTGGGGATTGTTGAAGGAGGCAGCACAGAGGGCACAGTATTTGTTAGGGTCCTTTAGATCCACCTCTGTGCTTGTAGTAGCCGTGGTGGCTGCTGGGTCCAGAAGATGCTCCGTACCACCCTCTGGGGACGACTTCTGCTCAGAATGATCAGGATCCTGAGCGAGGCTCGGCAAAGTATGCACCTCTGTGTTTCTTTCTATAGATGCAACGAGAATCAATTCACATTAATTTGTGTTTGTTCTTCTGCCATCAAGCAGAAATGGGCAGTAGAATCAAACTGTGAATAGAATGTACTGTTGAATTCACTACAATGCTTCTCCATCACACAACCCACACTCGCCTGGTAGGTGAAGGCCTTGTTTCCGAAGGTTTTTTGTATGGACTTTGCCTTCATAGTGTGATCTTGCCACCACGTGGGAACTGAACACCATATTACACAGCTCACAGAAACGGTCTTTATCCGTAGTTATGGTCCACTGTTAAAAAAAAACAGGCACAACACTGGCTGGTCAAGAGAGACACATAGATGCATCCAGTAAATAAACTGAACACAAAAAAGAGGAAAATGAATATGTCCTCGACTATTGCAGCTCTACCACATTACATCTTTTGAAGGAGACTTCTCTATGCCTCTCATATTTCATTCCATATTATTATAGATGTAAAGCATGAGTTTTTTTTATCATTACAGGTAAAGATTGCACCTAAAGTAAAAAGTAAAATCTGGAGCTGAGCACTAACCTGAGGTCCTGTAGACTCTTTGTTCATCTTCTCTGCTCTCTTGGCCTGCAGGTACACCTTGACTTTCTGAGCATGCTTCTTTCCCTGCAGTCAGGGGACATGTGAGGCATTATTATGAAACCACCAGATTTTGTGGTACAGAAAACTGTGCCAGAGCTTTAATACTAGTTTCTGGAAAACAACACACACACACACACCTCATAGTGGGACAGCCGCTGAGATTCAAACAAGAGCACAGCTTCACACACGTGGCAGTACTCGTCAGTGAGGAGACCCTTTAGTGGTTCACTCTTGTCTCCTGTGGGAAAGAAAAGTGAATAAAGATTAAGTATAAAAAAACAAATAAAAGGCAATTAAAAGAAACCATTACATTCATTTGGAAGATGTTTTTGTCCAAATCAACTTGTATTTTCTCTGGAAACTGAAAAAATGTTCAAATATATTTCACTTTAATGTGAAATGCAGAATTTCAGATGAGCATTGTCAGGATGTGGTGAATCTCTAAATGAACATTTAAAGTAATTTTTCATATCAACTCTGAATTCTGCACTGTATCACGCAACAAACAGAAAACAGTTTCTCCTCTGATGCATTCAGTACTATCACAGCAATAAGTGAACTTGTAAATGTATAAACTCTACTGAACTTCATGCAGGCTCAAACTCAACATGCAACCGCCCACTTTACACACAATTTTAAACCATGTAGCATTACTTTTAGAGTAATTAACATCAATTATCACTTTTTTTTCTCCTTTGAGACAGTGATAATCTCAGAGATACTTTCATTTTTAGATTTTCTGAACCACCTACATGCTGTAAAAATGCCCATTTTAACTGCTGCCACTCAACACCAGCCTCCTGTCGTGGTATGAAGCACACAGTTGCTACCGAATTAGAAATTGTGATTTCATGCTTGACTGCCTCCATTCTGCTTGTTCAAGGCCTGAAGCAGGTTCATGTTTCACCAATGCTGCAGTCACGCAACCTTAGAAGGCAGGAAACAGAATGGCCAATTTGCCCTTCATAACTTCGATTAAATATATCCTGTATATGAAATCATGAAAAACATGTCGCCTCACTAAAATGACCAAACTCAATAAAAATCAAAACAACAAAAATACACTTAAAGTGCTTCAATAACCCCACTCACTTTCACCTTTCACTAATAATTACTGATAATTTGCATCTTTTTCTTTTTTGTAAAACAGACATTGTGCATTTTTTTTTCATAAGAAACACTTGCTGGAAAAGGTATCACATAGGTTTTTATAAAAGTAAAAAGCATTTAATACTCTCTAAAACATTGTGATACAATCAAAGATTATTTAACACTGATAAATATGCAACATTGTGCAACAACACTGAGTCAATACAGTACTCATGCAATAAACTAATCATTTAAGGCAAATACTAGTCTACAAGTGTGGCTATTGTTCCAAAACTGTGAAGTCGCAGGTTGCGACCTGTGCTCACCTTGACATTTTTAGAAACAATTTTAAAATGACACCCATAAATATGAACCAACATACTGATGTGAAAATCAATGTGTACATATTTGTTGATAATAAACAGGTTTACATCACGTTTTGAATTATTTGATTTGATGTATGAACTGTTTTGGAGTGTTGTACTGAGCTAATCATATGACTGTTAAATGTGCTTTTTTTTTAAGTGGTGGTGAAAAGGTGAATGATCTCTATTTTACTCAATCAGCCGATTGAAGAAAAAAAAATCAGTAACCATGTATTGAGATGTGAAAGGTATGTTTGTGGTGAACATTTGTCATCATTTAGCAATTTATATATATATATAAAAAAACTGCAATAACAAAAAATGTCCCAAGAGTAAAGGATTTTCAAAATGTCCAGTCCCAATACTGACATCCCACATAGTGTGTCATGTACCGCCTATGCAGTATTTTAAGACAATTACACACTAGAAATAGTGACGTAAAATAATGTAGAGCTCCAATTAAAATATGTACACACCCTGATGTTTCCCAAAATACCCATGTATGCTGATACATGACAAATATTGTACTTACCAAGTGATAGTCACAGTAGCAGTTAACAAGAGAACAGAGATTGTAGGTACTGTCTCAGAATATGTCTTGTATGTGTTTGTTCCAGTTACACTCTTAACTTCACAATATTTTTAAAAATTCTATCGGTAAAGCCAGGCCACCACATGGAGGGACCAGATAGTTAATGTAGCATTAGTCTGCTCATGTTCCTTTAAAAGTCACAACCAAACTGACGACATTTACCTTTTAGCACACATATTTCCTATAAGTTTGCCACTTGTGTATTTTTCACTGCATTGCTTTGAGTGACGGAATTCAACCTACTGTCGAATGAGATTTAAAATAAAAAAAAAGTCAACTACTAAATGGTATACAGCTATTTTGTGACCTCTCAAAACCAGTTCACTATCCGACCAGCTAACCTTAACTACGGTATGTGGATAATTTATGCTGCTACGGGTGTGACCTGACTTCACAGACACTAGCTACCAAGTTAATTTCCGGATCTACCTATATTTGTAGTTTCACTATCCAGCTGGTTTAAAGGTAAAAAAATCTAGAGTTTTTTGGGGCCATACACTTTACTAGTCCTGTACGTTACGATTTAATACACTAAAACCCCCCTCACGGTACAGCTCGTTAGCGTTAGACAGCTGACGTTAGCGCATTTAGCTAAGAGGCTAACAAGCTCACTGGATTGATGAGCTGGCTAGCCGGTTGGCTAAAAAGCTAACGTCGGCTCGGTAGGTAGGGCGACAGACGGCTGAATTTTTTTTGGTACGCTCCAGACACAACTCACCTTCAACCTGGGTAATGTCTGTTTTAGTGTTTATTACTTTGTCAGCATCTGTGAGAGAAGCCGCGTTAGGGGAACTGGTAGTGTTATTTGAAGCGTCTGACTCCGCAGTTAGCGGAGTACAGACACTTGTGTCGTCCATCTTTTTTTCCCTAGCTACTTGGAGCATGCGCAGTGAGTGGTGAGCGTCTTCTTCTTCTATTTGTTTTTAGGTAGAAACCGCTCATAGGTCAATACCGCCACCTACCGTACTGTAATAGTGTGTCAAAATTACAAGTTTAAGCACCTCGCTTCACCTGAAATAACCAGTCCTACCTCTTCACTGCATAGCCTGTTATCCGGTTAGACACACCCAGGAGGTTTTATAACTCACCCCTTTTGGCCTGCAAAGCATTTTCCCCTCCAAACCATTGCACATGACCAAAGAGAGAACCAGTCATTCATACATTTCTATGTTTGACACATTGAAGAAAATGGAAATTCCAAAGTGCATAGATGCATTAAAGAAGTAAGTTCAACTACCATCAGCCTCCTTTATGTCATTTATTAAACAAATTTTTTTTTTAGCAGTGGTGACATTTAATTCTATATATTTTTTTGTAGGCTTAATGTTTTGTCGGTATGCATTCGTCGTCTTCTTGACGTGTAGACCGCAGTTTCTGAAGAATTCGAAATCCAATCCTTGTTCAGGCCTCCTCCCCCGTCCCCCGTCCCCCACCCTTTGTTGTAAATGGACCCTATCCTCATTATATTCGACACAGTGCATTTTCAGTTATATTACAATGTGCACATTACTTGTGAATTTCCTCTTTTTCGAGTGTCATAGTATTAATAGTGCTATTTTCCTTCTTTCTTTCCCATTTTACTTTGAATTTACTCCAGCTATATTTGATGAAAGTAAAATGTATTTCAAATTCAAATAATTCAATTATTTTGTTATTCAATTATTCAATATCCATTTGCTTTTCCATAAGTTTTTCCTCAAACGGCATCTCCTAAATTAGTTCAGTTCACATAAGTCATCACAGTGACTGAGATTTCCAAACAAAACACTAAAACCCAAAACATTAGATTTCAGCTGTCATAAATCACTCATTATTCCTATATGCTTTTCACTCTGCATTTGCTATTCAGGGCTGCAAGGTGGAGCAGTTGTTTGCACCGTTGCCTCGCAGCAAGAAAGTCGCTGGTTCGCGTCTCGGTGAGGACACCCGGGATCGTTCTGCGTGGAGTTCGTATGTTCTCCCCGTGCAGAGTGGTTTCTCTCTGGGTTCTCTGGCTTCCTAAATTGTCCGTAGGTGTGAATGTGAATGTGAGTGTGCTTGGTTGTCTGTCTCTAAGTGTAGCCCGGTGACAGACTGGTGACCTGTCCAGGGTGTCCTTCACCCTAAGTCAGCTGGGATAGACTCCAGCCCCCCTACGACCCTAGTGAGGATTAAGCGGTGTGTAGATAATGGATGGATGGATTTGCTATTCACATTATTTGTCACATACAATTTTGGACAGCAAAAATGAAAAGAAAAAGTTCATATCAAAATAGATACTTTATTCTGGGACATTGTAATTTCCACATTTGTTTTCTACAGAGAAACAAACTGGGATGCTGGAGAAACTAATAAAACAACTAATAAAACCACAGGATCACAGAATCAAGACAAAGATGCAGAAGAAAAGGGTCACCAGGTAGAAAAGCTTAGTGAGATGGAAATCTGTCACTTTCTCTTCTGGAGCTCTCTGGCCAAGGCATCCAACTGTGACAAGAGAGTTATTTAGCATGGCATTAGACTGATACACACTATAGCAGCTTTTTTGTTGTAATGTCCAGTGTGTAGATATGTGGGACAGAAAGAAAAGGAAGTCAAATTGAAATCAAACTACATAACACATCTTCACTTACAAGAATGTTTCTCAGGATGCTCCTCCTCTGGGGTCTCAGGTAGCTGCATTCTCCTGCCTCACACAACTTAATCTCCTCTGAAATCTGAGAGACAAAGAGGAGGGAGGTTCAGAGTGTGAGAAAAGAGTCAGTGGCGTATCTTTATTTGGCTCAGCGAATGACTAAAATGATGCACGCAGACACAGATCCCGACCTCTGATGTGCCAAAGGAGTCCAGCTCCCTCTTGCCTCCGGGGTACCAACCATGAGACCAGTGCTGAGCGTAGGACAGCTGAGCCCCGACACACAGAAGCAGCCCCAGCAGCAAAACCAGCCGAGATACACACATGATAGTCCCACTGAAAAGAAAGATGGAGATGAGGTTAGTGTGACTATAAGGGGCTATTATCGTAAGTGTGAGCGAATTCTGAAAAGGCGTTCTTGATTTTTCTGTTTCTGCAATAAGACGGTATGATACAATAATGATGAGTTGTAATATTTGGACTGAGGTATTTTACTGCAAATTTGAAAAATAAGTTTCCCATTTGGTCTCATATGATAGTTAAAAATGAAATTAGTGAGTTAACTGTCCAAATATGTGATTGCATTTAAAACAATGTTGCATCAACATCAGTACTTTTATCGTTTACTCCCTTTTAACTCTCTGAACCTCAAGTAACTTCTGGGCATTTTTATGCTATTGTCACGATTTTACTCACTGATGGTTCATTTTTCTGCACTTTAAAGTCTTGTACCTCCATCGGAAAAAACACTGCGTATGATGTCATATTTTTTTAAAAAAATTTAAAACTATTAAATTAGTTTGAATATTCATTTACAAAAAAAATTAAACATTTTTCCAAGTGTTCACAGGCGTTAGCAGTACTGGAAAAATGGGGTCTCCACATGCCATAGATATTTAAGTGACAACATTTTTACAACCTCTACAATCTAAGTATTTTTTTCACATGACTTTGCACATTATCTCTCATATTTCACCATGCTGAATGTATCTCTCACCACCTTGCCAACAACCTGCTGCTCTGTATGCTGTTTTTTTTTTGCCCGTGCTGTATTTGTTTTATTGATCAGTTTTATTTTGCTCTCAATCTCTCTAATTTGTTTCCACAAATTTCTGTCACGTGACTGTCGATTGCAGCTGAGCCACTCTCGACTTTTTCATTCAAATTTTTACGCAAAATTGTTTGTTTGGTGCAGAATCTGGTAGAATAAATGAGAAATATTGAAATTTCAAGCTGACATTTGGTTAATTGTCTTGACAGAACTGCGCATCACGAGTCATTCAAGGACCATCAAAAAGGAAAAACTTTAATGATCATGTCTTGCTACGTCAAATAGTGCCATTTACGCAATTAAAATAAATAAATAAATACATTGTTACATTCACTGGCAGGTTTTGGGGTTCAGAGGGTTAAATAAAGCATTTCCTCAATCTAATTACAGGGTAAAGATATTCAGAGTTTTCAAGCCAGATGTTAAACAACTGAACAATACTTGAAAAATCTGATTTTTAAGTCACATTAATCCATCAGGTAACCTTTGTAAGAGTTCAGCAAAGCCATGTAGAGGTGTAATGAAGTCGTCTTACCTTAGTCTCAGCACTCACAACCTTATAGATACAAGTTGCCCTTAACGTCCCTGCAGAAGATCACCCTCCTTTTCCTTCAGTGGACCAGCTGCTAAACTTATCTCACAGCAGCTTCACAGGTATGTCACTGCAGAGATTCTCTACACTGGCTTTCTCCTCCTCATTATATGGACCTAAAAAGCCCCCCCTCCTCCTAACACACACCTCCATCATCCTTCCTTGTGCGTCCCACCCATCACTGACCCCTCTGGTCCCTCTGGTCCCAGGGGTGAAATGAACTGTCCCTGGAGACAAGACTTGCAGAAGATGAGGCAGATTCCAATTATCACTGACAAACAGCGCTGACACCCCTGAGATGCTTGTCTGCACATTCAAATAGTGACATGAGCAGAAAATAATTCAATGCATTAAATTAACTAATATCCTTGCAAACACTGTCATTCTGGGGGTTTTTTTCTGCTACACAAAGACTCATGAGAACATCTTAAAAGTGCTGAATTTACATACATGTCCGTTTGGGTGAAATCATTTCCTATTTGTTTCACCTGCTGACCCACTGTGACCCATCATCCATCATCCCTCTGCCCCCCGTTGACCTCTCAGTCGAGGTGATGGGAACAAACAGCAGATCCCCGACAAGGCCAATGACCGTACATACATAATTACAGGAGAAAATATGTTTACTTTTTAATTTTAGATGTAGAGCCAATTCGTTCTCAGGAAGTGACTGAGAGCGTGACGTGGTCGTTGTAGACTCAGTTCATCAGATCCATCACCGGGCAGACACGACGCCTGGCTCCAGACTTACCCGTCAGTTACCTTTTAGGAAATCACAGGAGAATTAAGAGATTTTGATTGAAATATTAACATCATTTTTGGCCATGTTGGCACACATCACATGCTAAATGATCACTGACAAGTTGAAACATATCTTTATGCAATTTCTGGTTCTGATAAATGGTATCATTTGGAAGATGTAAAATACGCAAACTAACAAAACAAAAAAACATGCCTTTAAAACCTCAAATGGAGGAGCAACAAACCCCCCAATTGAAACCGAAACTCTGGTGTTAGTGGCTCCTTAAGGATATAAGTGTCTGGATTTCCCAACTGGTCAGTCAGAACTGATGAAGCCTCTTGGATGAGAGGTGGAACGTCTTTAAGGAACTCAAGCAAGTCCAGTTGCTACGATTAATCTACGAGAACAACCATGACCTGGATGACTGAGCATGTTCACAGACAACAACATGTGTGGAGTTTGTTCAAGCCTTTATGGAATATAGTACATATAGACTGGAATAAATCTTTTGCTGATATCTAAGTCACATGAACCTTGTCTAAATATGGACCTCTGAAGATCACACCTGACAGTAAAAATAATTGTCTCTAAGTAGTGTATTAAGTTGAACTTTTCAGACAGATTATGAGTCTCCAGTGTGGCTCAAGCTTCAAAATCACAGGATCCTACATGTCCTATGAGGCACACTTGGTTCACAGGCTTTATGCTAATCTGAACCACTTGTTGTATGGTCCAATGGTCCAGTAACTTCAGCTCTTTGGCTTTTCAATATTTGGGTAAGGACAAGTTCACATTTGAAATGAATTAAAATATAGTGTATCACACACACAGTATACAGTGTATCTATATACTCTATATTACCAATATAATACATCTTCTGGACGACAGATCATCACATCTGATGTGTCCGACACATGCGCCCTGACCGCACTCCTGTGGTTTATGTTTTGTTTAAAGACATGATAAATAGAGACGAATGTTAAAATCTCAAGCACTTTATTAGGTTTGAACAGTATCTTGCTTAGAAAGGCCATTTGGCATTATATAATTATATATAATTTTATCATATATATAATTATATATACATATATTCAAATGTTGAATAACAAAACACTAGAAACAAACTTAGGCAAATTAAAATATAGGATTTGCTTAAGACAATTATACCAAATTAAAAATGGCCAAAACAAAACATCTGTAATACATTTCAAAATGGTCCCGATACAGTTCAATTTACATCTTTTTTTTTTATTTATTTATTTTTTTTAAACAGAAGAAAAGGGGGAGAAGAAAATAAAAAGAAGCAAGGCAGCAGACAGGAATGAAATATAAATAACCTTACATTATGTACAAAAGGGGAGTGGGCGTTGACCACTGGGGGGAAATGGTCCAAGGACAAAGTGAAAGAGGGAAACAAAGCAATATGTGGACAGCAGTGAGTGGAGCTGGAAAAGAGACAGAAAAGACACATAAAGGTAGCAAGAAGAGGGAAGTTGAACTCTAGTTTTCTGCAGTCTCCCTTTCTAGGCTTGGAGAAGTTTATGATTTTGCTGGGGCTTTTAAAACACCCCACTGGGGGCAAAGCTCCAGGAATAAAGGGACAAAACAGGGACAATCGGTTTCCCTTGGTAAGAAAAGATGCGATTTTTTGGGGGGGACATTTAGGCATCCACGACTGATTAGTTGTCATGGAGCCCACATTCATCTGATATGGAATGAAATGAAGCCATTAAATTTAAAGGGAATTCAATAGAGAGGGGCCCCAGTGTTAGTCTGAGCTGCACAAATCGAGAAATCCACATTTATGTGTAACTAGAGGGAATGTGAAAGCAAAGATGACTGAGCCAGTCCTGGTGTCCGTTCGCCAGACAAAAAGTCATTAGTCTGATTAGATGATAGATGAGAAAATGCAGGTGGGTTAAGAAATGTAAAGGATGACAACGGTTCCACCACATATTTCAGACAAAGTTTGGAGAATTGATTCGTTTTTGCAAACCTACCACTGAGGCACTTCTTTTTATTTTGTTAAGTTATCATCAATAGTGGGTCTCGTGGGTTGGCACAGTGTCATGTTTTGCTTTCAGATTGCAGTGAGACATTGCAAATCACACGATGCTAACACACACACATTAAAAACAATGTCATTTAAGCACAGACAGAATAGCTAAGCGTCCCCTCCTCTAATAATTAAAGACCCAGTAAGTGACAATGTAAATAAATGAGGAACATAATGGCACATAACTAATAGTGCGGGCACTTGTGATGCTTTGGAACGAAAGAAGACCTGAAATGAAGTTAATGATGCACAAAACAGCCATCAAATTCAGTGACTGGTCAATTAAAACCATCTGCTACTTGAAGTCCACACAGGGGGGGCCTGACAGGAGGCCTAACCCCCCCGGTGGCTTTGAGACCTGAAAAAGAGCTGCTCCAGAGTTCAAATAGAATTCTCAAATCAAGGCCAATGTGATCATTCTGACCTCGTCTCTTATTTGGCTCTGTACTTTTAAGGGCTTTGCTTTTGGTGCAAATAGTGCATGAGTGTTCAAACAATCAACATTGACGCAATCACCCCCCCTCCTCAAAGTTCAGCGTGTACGTTTGAGTGACAACTACCATCAATAAATTAAATCTGATTGTGCTCCTTCCTTTCATTAAAGTAACGACATACGGGAGTGTTAGTGTAACGTGAATTATGCACAAGTGTGGGTGATTTTTTTTCAGTCAAAGTTTGACATAAAGAAAGATTGAAGTAAAATTCCTAGAAGAAAATATTTTTAATATCATGTCAATAAAGTCTATTAAAATCCAGCTAAGGGATAATATCTGCGCCCCCTCCTCCCCTCACCCCACTGTGTTGGGAGCTAAAACCACTCGTGGCGATAAAACACAAGGTGAGATTCTTCAATTTGTAAATTTAAACAATCCTGGCTTCAGTCATTTCCTGAGCTGACTGAGTTGAAATTAGGACTGACCTAAAGCCCTGCGGTTAACTGACATCATGTATCTTTTATTACAATCACAAAGGGCACGGCCTCAATAGTGACCCCGGATAAGATTTAAAAAACGAAACAAAAAAAAATAAAAACACTGTAGTTCAAGTCTGAGGGTCCTCACAGGACATCTGTTTAAAAAAAATAAGAATATCAGAGCAAACAAAATGGCACACCTCTTCTATGAAAGTAACAATGTATCCGTTGTTGAGGAATATGTTAGCAACAGCATTTGAATAAAAAGAAACATTCTTCGGCATCAGTATTCATGGTGGGAAATAAAAGAGGAATCATTCTTTAAAAGGAGCGACCGTACGACATAGTGACAATATAGAAAAAAAAAAAAGAGAAATGACCGTTAATCCCAGCAGACTCAAAGGAAACCCAAACAGAAACGAAATACTCAATACAATCTACATGAAATACTGATGTGTGTCTGTAAACAAGAAAAAGAAAGAAGCTGGGCGCGTGGGAGTCGTTGATTTCTATGGTATGGAGTAGACAAAATCAACCTGATCACGTTGATTTCTATGCTGCAGTAATGGAGTTAATTGTATTGTTTGTAATTTGGTTCGTTAACCTGATCAACACTGCTGCTGCTGATGCTGTAACAGACCTTAGAATATAAGACAAAATCTTCAGAAAACACTCATTTTTCTCGACTGTATGGGGTGAAAAAAAATCTTTTTTTTAAACTTTCCAAAATTCCTGTTGTAATCCAGGAGTGTGTTAATTACTGATCCTCGGACAGTGAAACGGCTTTTCTTCTTCTGAGTGTCTGAACGCGGTTGGTGGAGTTTCTCAGACTCCACAGCTACATAACCAAATGAGTGGAGGACTTTGGCACTCGGCAGACAGAAGATGGGGAGATGTGAAAACACACCGAGTCTTCTCTGCCAGCTTATGCTCCAGTTCAAACAAACACACACACAGATGCTCCAAAAATAATTAATGGCTCCTGGTATTTAGTGTGTATGTTTGTGTGTAAAAACCTGAGACTATGAGCTACATCACAGAGACCGTGTGTTCTCCAGTCGTGAGTTACCCTTAAACCCCATAAACGTTACGGAGAGAAATTGCAAGGTTTTTTTTTTTTGCCAAGTAGATGCAACCGACTTTTGTGTAAAGACAAATGACTTGGACTGTGTATGTGTATGAATGTCTGCGAGTGAAAAACAGTCCCGGGTTTGTCGGTGAATGTAGAAACTTCTGCTACCACACACACGTCGCTACACTGTGGCTCAGGCAAAGTCAAAAAATGTTTTAAGTCTCTGTCCCTAAAAAGTAAAAAAAAAAAGAAGAAAGAAATCCAAACATCATTACCTTGACTCTGGATGTTGTACATTAGCCATCAAAGCATTAGATTTATATTCATATATATTTATATATTTATATATATATATATACCAATAAAATACATTACAGGTGCCACCCGAAAATGCAGCCAAACTCAAAATTGTGTCTAAAACCAAAGCAATAAAATGCAACACAGTAAGTATATATACATATGGGGGGGAGTGAAGATGGAAAGCAAAATAGGGGTGAAGGGCCGTATTAACAACATTACAAAATATTCAAGAAGGCATCTCAGTTATTTTCTGTGTCCAACTGCGCTGCGCTGCCCTGTCCTTCGGGCGGAGACCTCTGTTCCCTTTTCCACCGGGCAGTTCATCCCGTCCGCAGATCAAGTTGTGATGAGTCTTTTTAAAAGATCCATCAGATAGAAATATGCAGCTTTCTGCATGGCAATGTACTGTATGTGTGTGTTCTGGTGCGTGCATATGCTTGCATGAAGTGTATGTGGAAATCCATCCATCCATTCATCCATCCATCCATCCATCCATGGCAGGTCCCTACTTGAAGTTGGCGTAGTCAGAAAAAGCATCGATATACTCCTGGACCACTTTGTAGCAGAACTCGTACTGCTCCTGGGGAGGGGAGGGGAAGACATGGCCACACATCAGCTGGAATCTGTGACACTTCAGTTCCTCACTTGGTCAATGACATCATTGATTTCTTGTATCAGAACTTACAATACAAACACCAGCACAGCACAGGAGAAACTACACAGTTAAACAAATCTGCATTTATAGTATCAAAGCAAATCTGTATAACCCTCTACAAAAAAAATCCAATTTGAATTTGCATCACTGCGATCTTTAACCAAAACTAATTTCTCAAATAGTTGAAAAAATAAAAAGTTTCCTTTCTTGTCTGCTGAGTGTTTGATTAAAAGATTAGCACCTCTCCTGTCTTTATGCAAACATGAGGGAAGCTCACCTTAGAACAGTAAATTGCAGTTTGATTTTCATAAAAACCAAACATCAAATATGTAGATTCGGTTACCTCTGGAATGATTAGATTTCGAGGCTTTATGCTAACACAACCCAGCTAAGCTAATACTCTTGGCAAGTAATTCCTAGGTTTTGGAATTAGGTCTCAGTGCTACTAGTGGTTATTGTTTAATAATATAAACCTTGCAGATCTGCAATCAGGGACAACAGACACAATGAGGTGAGAAACATAAAAAAAAATTACAGCCAATACTCCCAAATGCAACTGTTAAAAACAACACAACAAAAGCAGTGGACATAAAGTCTTTGTAGTTATTATCAAACTGCTGGTTTCTTGGTTGAATCTTGACCAAAAGGAAATCACAAGTTCTTGGAAAAAAATATTACACCCACTTTTTGTAAATGTGAGTAAAGCACATATCTCATCTTCTCTCTGTGCCCTTCCCAAAATAGCCACACTAGTAAGCTAGCTGCTTATTAGGCTTTGTGAGAAAAGAAAAACCAAAGTCCAGCTTTGATGGTCCCTTACCAGTGTCTGCACCATGTGGGGTCTCTGCAGTCTCAGGCTCTTCACTGTCTGGAAGACATCCAGGATGCCTTCTGCCTTTACCCTCTCCAGAACTGTACTCAATGCACAGAAAGTCCCCGTCCGGCCAGCACCAGCACTGTGAACACACACACACACACAGGCAAAAGTCTAACCTTCAGTATGCACACTGCTGTCAGCATGTTCAGAAACCACAAACAAGATGCTTTGTTGTAACTGTATGTGTTACAGAAGAAGCAACAGTTCTGTGAGCAGCTGAAATGTGACAAGGAAGAAGACAACAAGTGTTCTGAGTGGATTGATAGCTACAACAACTTACCAGACACACACCAACACATATAATTGCCAGGAACATTTCCATGTGCAATAATAATACAAAAACAATCTATTCAACGATCATCATGTCAAGCATTTGTTTCCCCACATGTCCTTAGAGTGGTACACACAAGTTGAGAAGGCAATGTGTGTGTGTGTGTGTGTGTGTAATGTGTTACCTGCAGTGCACAGTGATGGGGTGGTTGCCAGACTGCTGCTGTTGTTTCTGCACCGCAGCAATAATGTTGATCATGCCTTTACCGTCAGTGGGGATGCCCACCTCTGGCCAGCCATGGAAATGGAACTGCCGCACTGCCCGAGCCTTGTTCTCCTGAAAACATAAATGATGAAAAAGAGCAGTGATTAGTGCATGCAATGATAATTAGACAATCTCTTCATTAAAAAGCACAACAGCAGTAGAGAATGCTTTTGTCATCCGTGTGTTTGTATGCGGAGCTTCTGCTTGTTCCACTGCGTCCTTTCTCACCCTGTTGTTGGTGACCAAGAGGTCACGGACCGTGTAGCTTTCACTCTCCTCCTCCCTTTTTATCTCAATGGAGATGTCCCCATAGACCACCGCTCCATCACAGGGCCAATACTGAGCACACTTTTCCTAAAGGACACAAGAGGGACACAGTCAGATAACAAAGCTTAATGATGACCAGTTAGGAGTCTGAAAATATCCAGGAAATCCAAAATGTCAATCACATCCTAAATCTATTCTAATTTCTACTGTGTGTATGCACTGAAAGTAGCCAGATGTCTAAACAGTTATGCTTATTGCAGGGAGAAACTTAATCCAATTCATTAATCATTAATTATATGAGCAAAGGAGGAAACTGACACCAAATCCAACATGTTTGCTGGAAATTAACTGGATTTTAAACTTGTAATTCTGGCTATTAAAGATTTACAGATATAACAGTTGCTAATTGTTGTAGCATTAAGCCATCAGGACATCTGGATATCTAACAATATACAACACATTTTATTAAAGATTTGAAATGAAGATGTGTTGGAAAACCACGAGATTCAGATCAAGTCGTTTTGCTTAGATTATCGTCATGTTACACAAGACTGGTAGCATCCAGTTAGCATTGACCCTAATATCAATATTCTATTTTAGCCAGTTATTGACCTGACATCTAATACTGGTGTCTGTAACTGCACACAGACACGCACAGACCTGCCCTCTCTCCTCCAGCTCAGTGAGCATGACTATGGAGCAGCTTCTCCACTCCCAGATCATCCTCCAGAAGTCCTCTATGGTGTGCTGCAGGGGCCCCTGGCTCGCCATGTATGCGTCCTTCTGACGGTAGCCCTGTGACCAGATGGACGAGAGGGCAGAAAGTGAGGTCCAGAGGGAAAAGAGGAAAGATTGAATGGCACAAAATAAACAGAGAGAGAGAGAAAGAAGGCAGAAAGGTAGACTTAAAACACCTGATCGATTGCTTGCATTAATGAAATGAAATGATCCACTCCAATCCAGGCACTTTAAACACTCACATCAATGAAAGAGGCATTGACGTAGTCGGTGTTCTCCTCTCCTCGCTTGACTGGAATGATCACTCTGTTGAACTCATCTGTTGGGAACAAGGAGAAGCATTTATCTTGATTGTGAAAAAAAAGCAGCTTCAAGTGTTGACATAGGAACCATCTGCAATTCATCGTGTGCATCCCAGCATTTATCACTACATGTAGGCACAATTACACTGGATGAACCCACAGCTCACACCTGCACCTGCATCACTCACATGGAATGATCTGTAGGACTCTGTTCTTCTTCATGTTCACAGGAAGGTTGCCTGTTCTCATCTTGTCATTCTGAATCTTGATGGATGTCAGTTTCTAGAAATCATGAGATCAAATTTAACTCATTTGCAGTTAAAATGTGTTGCAATAAAGTATAAATGAATAGATGCAAAAGTACGAAAATAGAGAGGGGGGAAGACTAAAACACACACACACGGACCTTGAATTCAGCCTCCAGACCACTGCAGCCAGCTCCAGGTGACGGGGCATACAGTTTGGCCAGGTGGGACTCCAGAGAGGTCACTTCTAGCTCTGTGTCTCCGTATAGGTAGTGCTCTAACAATGCTTGGAAGATGAAAACATACTGCATCTGTAGGAGAGCAAGATGGTACAAAAGAAAATCATGAATAATGCCTGATTCAGTTCTTTTTTATTTACATAGCACCAGTACATAACATACATCATCTCAAAACACTTCACGTAGTAAGCTGCCACGGCTGATGATTCATGTGAAGTAGTTACTGTGTGGCTTTTTGCCAACGTCTGTGGTTAATGTTCATACATGCTTTCATCCTTTACGTGTCAACACTGGACTTACATCAGTCTGGACCATCTGACTGCGCTGGGCTCTTATCCTGGTGACAAAGCCAAACACGTCCACCTTCCTCTCCGAGATCATCATGTCCAACATGGCATCGATCACGATGAAGGTACCGGTCCTCCCAACACCCGCACTGACCAACACAAATGCCATCTTGTTAGTTGTGTATGTTGTATGCAGACACAAAAATACAGAGAGACACAAGAGAAAAGATCAGAGCAAAGAGTAACACACGTACCTGCAGTGAACAACAATGGGCCCGGCATAGTGGGGGTTGCACGCTTTGACTTTCTTAAGGAACTTGAGCATGCCGATGGGGGTGAAGGGCACCCCGAAGTCTGGCCAGCTGGTAAAGTGGAACTGGGTGATGAGCCTTTGAGGCTTCTTCCCAGAGACGTCTCCAACCTGAGGCACAAACAATAGAACAAGACACAAAGATGATGCAATGTGTACCCTGTGTCTCTAAACATGTTGAAATTAGTATTTCATTGCCCCTTGTAAGCCACACTAAGCATTAACCTCGTAATTAAAAGAATTTATATAACCATAAATACAACTACTTGTATAGCCTGGTACCCTAAGATGTTTGGGATACCTGTTGGATGCAGAACTTGCGGATAGTGTAGTCCACCAGAACCATTGTGTCCTCTACAGACACACGGATGTTGCCATATGTCCAACAGCCCTGGTCCGGCCAGTACTGAGCACATTTACACTAAGAAAAAAAACAGAGAGTGATTTGAGACCAAGCACACTCATAAAACAGAGCACGCAGGGAAAGAGCTGCCTCAGCTAGTTAATGATTTGGAAAAAAAGGGCAAGAATACAATTAGGTTGTCTATCCTAATGATGCTCTGTCTTTGACAGAGCGAGCACAGCAAAAAAACAACAAAGACAGTTTTCATGCAAAGTCATGATTTGAAGTCATTCTTGCTCCGGCCTTTGCATAAGAATTCACATTAGGGTAAAAAACCTGCACTTTTTAACTAACTATCCTACCTGTGTACGTACATTCTATACAAATTGCATTATTTTGTCTTTTAGTACGTTAAAGAAGCCATTTTAAAATCTTGTAAAACAGTACACTCCAGTTCTCCTACCTCTTTTCTCTCCTTCAGATTTGTCACCATGACAATGGTGACTGTGTTCTGCTCCCAGATCATCCGCCAGAAGTCATTTACTGTTTCCTCCTTTGGCCCTGAGACATCATGACACATACAGCAATTAAGAGGATTAAAAACCAAGTCCACACGAGTGAATAGTAAGACAGTTTCTACTCCAAGAGAGACTTTGACTTTACCTTGAGCTGCAATAAACTTATTCTTGTCTTGGTAACCCTGCAGGAAAAACAGGTCAAAATGAGATAATTAGGATGACACAGAATTAGAGTCAATCATATTTGGAGCAGAATAGTTTCTTGTGTGGAACAGATGTTGTGCGTATACAAACATTTATAAAGGAGGCGTTAATAAAGTCAGAGTCGGGGACTCCCTCCAGGGATGAGAGATGCACCCTGGAGTGGTCATCTGAGAGAGAATACAGGGGACATATTAAGGAACAGTAAATAAAGATGAGGTGCAAAAAGGACAGTGAAGATAAGCTAATGCTAACTGCCTTACACATGATGTACTATAATACTTCCCATTCCACTTCGTTCCACTAAACCAGGGGTGGGCAATCCTGGTCCTCGAGGGCCACAGTCCTGCATGTTTTAGATGTTTCCCTCTTCCAACACACCTGATTCAAATGATCAGGATCGTGATCAGACTTCTGCAGAGCTTGATGATGAGCTGATCATTTGAATCAGGTGTGTTGGAAGAGGGAAACATCTAAAACATGCAGGACTGTGGCCCTCGAGGACCAGGATTGGACACCCCTGCACTCAACCAATAAATGACGACTTGTACACCATCTTTCCCTAAGGCTGAACATAACTGTGCAGGTAAATATTTCAAAAAGTTCAAATCAGCAGATAAAAATGCTGTTAAACTAAGAGCTACTTTGCTAATGTGAGTCAGTCAGTTACAGTTTCAGTCATCTGTCGTCACTTACATGGCAGGATGTTGACGTATCTGTTCTTTTCCTTGTTCTCCTCTTTGGAAGCAGCGTCACATGATGCCTGGATGGGGCAGACTGGCAGTGCCTAAACAAAGAAGAATACATTTAGATAACATGTAAAAATCCAACTGGTTCTGACAGCAATGGTTTCACATGGAACCAATCTAAGGAACTAATCCTGTCAACCTGCTGAATGGGACTTTCAGTATAATTATTCTTCTGCAGAACTGGTTTCCATTGAAACAAGTCAGACTGAATTACTCCACTGTTACAACCTGACATTAGCATAAAGCAGTTTTACAGCGTCTGAGTCACAGGTGGGAGGGCTGCAACAACAGTTACATTCACTGTCGATCAAAAGTATTTTTGCAGTTGATTGATTAGTTGTTTCGTCTATAAAATGTCAGAAAATGGTGAAAAATATCAGTTAGGGTTGTTTTGTGTTAAAATCAAAGACAACAAGCTGACTGTCATACGGGAGTGCAGGAATAAGAACATATCAACATTTAAGAAGCTGGAAAGAATTTTAAGAGACGACTTTTCCTTAAAAAATGACTTAACCTAATTGATCAATTATTAAAATAGTTGCCAATTAATTCAGTAGCTCACAACTCATCGATTAATTAAAGTATCACTGCTGCTCAAGTGGAAAGAGAAGGGGCCTTCATGGATCTGTACATTCCAGAGGAAGCAGCGGTGTAGAGTTACATCTAGACATTTTTAGGAAGGGAGAGATTATTTTTCATGGGAAAAAAAAACACTAAATATGTAACTCTGATTCACAGAGACGAGTTTTTAGGGCTTACATCAACAACTGGAGAGGGACTTCACATCAGTTCCTTAAAGTTTACAATTTTTAATCTACCATTTTGAGTAGCAAAGGCTGTATCTTGCACTGTTATTTATTGTTTTAGCAAATGATTTCAACTGTTTATGCAGCACCTTTAGCTTTTTATTTCACCTGTTTGTCAGTTACTTTTAGATAACTGTTCCAATTGGTCATTCATTGTTTTTTCCATGTATTTTAACTGCACATCAGGTTCAGGTCATTTTTTCACCATTAATTCCAAGTTAATTATTTTATCAACTAATTGTTAGCTCAGTTACTGGTGATTGGTGTGACTATACAGCTGCTAAAAATCTGCATCATTCCAATCTGTAAGCCTTTCTGGATGCTTTGCTTTCCTCCTAAATACAAAAACATGGATGTACTTTATAATCAAATCACAACGTCTACTATTTCAGATGAGTTGAGCTTCGCCATAGTCTTTACATATATTCCCTCGCAACTCTTCCCCCGCCCTGATGTATAACCACCCCTTGTTCTGAGTCACTAAATTAAGCTGCGGATGCAGGCCAAAGGTAACTCTTGGCCCCATTACGTTATCAGATAGTGTCTGCGTCAGTGTGCCATACATTAAACTCCTCTCTGAAGAGCTTGTTGTCATCAGCCATGCGACGGTTCATTTCTTCCTCAAGTTTGTCGACGGGAAGGGGCGGGTACTTCCTGTTTGTGCTGGGCGAGCGAGCCAATAGTGGCACGCACTGGAATTCTGTGCCAACGTGCAGGAAGGGAGGAGGCAGGAGTAGGGAGATGGGGGAAGGAACGGGAGGGGTGACACAGGTAGAGATAAAGAACATGGGATACAGGGTAAGAACATGAGACTGGAACTCTCTTACATCATGTAACACTGACTTCATCCTTCACTGTCTTTTCTTAAAATGCCCAGCAGAGGGCAATGTGACTCAACGCTGTAGCATCACCTAACTGCAGCTCTGTTGATTAGGTAATCACAGTGAACAAAAGCCTCCTGCCAACAATCAACCAGTGAAATGTTATCAGTTGGGGAAGCAAGATCAATCAAGGCTTATCAGAAAAAACTCTGAGTAACAAGTTTGGTCAAGCCGGCTGTACATATTTGCCAACAGGACCCAAAACAAATAAACTGAGTAACCAGGAAGAATGCAGTCATATCTGCCGGCAAACACAAAGTGCAGACACACACACAATATTGCGTGTCTTACCTGCATCATCCGATCTGCCATTGGTCAGTCTGAAGGAGTTCGAATGGCTTCCTGCCTGCTTGTATTTCTTAAACCTGTCAATCAACAGAGATCAAAGTGCATATTAATACACAGAGATACGCATACTGTCTGACACAAATACGCACACGCTGCTTTTGTCTCGCAGCAGAATGCCAATCAGTCATTGCCATGGTAACAGCAGCACCTCAGGCCCTCACCACAGGCCTCCGTGTCTGAAGAACATCACCTGTATTTTACCAACCTGAGCATGTAGAGGACGATGATGATGAAGATGATGACCAGCAGGGAGGACAGAGCCACCATCACAGCTATGATTGGCATGTCATCAGACTGGTTGTTGTCTTTGAAGGGGCAGAAAGAAAAGACAGAATAAATTATCTGTACCGTGCATTTGGCTCGAGAAAAGAAACAAAAAAAAAGGTGTCTGAATACTTGAGATAAATTAGTGTGGTGGTTAAACCTGATGCCACATTCCATTGGCATTACCAAATTACTCTTACTTTACACAGCCTCACTGAAGCCTGGGGGGCCTGTCTGAAATGTGGATGTGGATTATTTTACAAATGTGACTAATTTTGTCAAGAAACTTTAACATCATGTGTTGTTGTGCTACAAAATCTGGAAGACGGATTTCACCAACACGCCAACTAATCTCAAACTAACACGATTCTGGGATGTTTTCTCAAATTAATTGACTAATTTATTTTCTTATCATGAAAAAAATTTGGTGACCAACATTCCAAACTCAAAACTGATTCACAACTGAGTCGCTAGGATCTATAATTACTCACCAAAAAAGACAATTTGAGAATTGCACCCATTTTGTTTTTTTCGCAAGAGTTACATGAGAACCACACTCATGACTGAACAGTAATATGAAGCAGCTGGTTAGCGTCGCATTGCACAAAGACCTGAAACGAAGAAAGAGCGCTAGCCTGGCTTTGTTGAAAGATAAACTCAGTGTACGAGCACTTTAAAAAGTCCAGCATCCTCACAAAAAAAGATTACACAGATTAGATATCATGTGTTAATAAGTGAGCTTCAGAGGGGCTGAAAGGTGGAAGAATTTACCTTTGGACAGACAGTTAGCTGTTCAGCTCTTATTTCCAAGTGGTAACAAAAATCATAGATAATTCCAAAAAAACAAAAATGTCAACCTATTTCTATAAATGACAAACTAAAGTTACTTCTTATTTTTCAACTCATCAATTAATCTACATATCTCACAATTTATTAAATGCTGTCATAGATGTCTAGTAGAGGCTAATGCACTTTTCATTTACACTGAAACTAGAAAAAGTTTTTTTAAGACTGTAAGGTGACCTCAGCCTCTTTCAACACCAGCTTGTATCTTTCCGTTCCATTACGGCCGTCCGTGTTAATATTTCATTGGCTTTAAGAAGAAAAAGAAAAACACAAATGGAGAGTGCAACAGGCTGTCCCTCTGAGTGAGCAGATAAATCACAGTTTAACTGGTCAACCCCTCAGCTTTACTATCTTGGGGTATAACTGGTTATGCCCAAGACGACAGCAGACACAGGGTGACGGCATGAAGCACTGAAACATTTAAGACGTTTGCTGTGAATTCAGTATGAATTATTAAGACTGAAGTTTTAAACACTTTCACAATGTGGAAAAGGACTGTGGTCACACAGGTTTACCATTGCAAGTCAGACATTACACAGGCCAGGTTATCTATTCTGTGTGATGCCTCCTGTAGATTACAATGGCTGACCAATTTGTATGTATTTCCACCGTGAGCATGAGTTACTGGTTGAAGGCGAACCCTGCGGTCTTCCTGGTGACCTTTTATTCCTACAAACAAAAGACATGAGATTGGCCTGAACAACAACGGGAGTTCGGTGTAAAAAAAAAACAACAACTGGCTGCCGTTTGTGTGCTGATGACCGGTCAGTAAGACACGTTAGGGCACAACAAAAGAGACTTTTCTAGAAAACTGCACTGTGGCAATGACAATGGAAAGACAAAATCAGCAGTTCCGTGGATTGACTCAAAATTCAAGAAAGTTCTTAGCGCTGCAGACGAACTATGCTGCAAAGAATGCATCATTTGACTTAATGCTCTACATGCACGTTTTTTGGAACAGCGCCCGGTTATGTTGCGTTTTCGCACACAATTCCCAGGACTTTTCAGTGTTCTCCGACGGACAATGTGTACATTGACCGGAGCAGGAGGACAACAGGCTGCGGGTATCATGTGGAACTGAAACAGCCTTGACGGATCTAATGCCATTTAGAGCTGCTCACAGCTCTCCACACAAGGCTCATAGACGCCCAGAGGGAGACAATGGAGCAATTACATAACACCTACGAGCCCAAAGTGATGATGTTATATAATAGACATAGCCTATAGTCTGTTGCAGCCACATCTGTTGCATTTATGTTGACCAGGAGTGAATGCTAGTAAATGAATGCTTACAAGAACCTCTACAACTTTGTGTTTTTGTACCAAAACATTTCGAATTCTTGCAGCACAATTCAAAACATACGTGCTGTTATTACATTTGATAATAAAAGCATCTCTCCAAATCAATCAGAGACATTTGATAGTGATTTGTGTATTTCTCTACAATCATGTAATCTGAATTATTAATGTCAAAGAAAAGGGTGGGGGAGTCATGTTTCACTTACAGGGATGTTACTAGGATGGTCGGTACACAGGCACGAAGTGGCTAAAAAATAAAGCTGAATAACAGCTGAAATTTGGAGTATTTCCCTTCAAGCGTTTGAGCCAATTTGATGCTAAACATATAAGCTTTTATTGAATACAAATTAGAGATTATGACCACAGTGTCAATAAAAACAACTCGATGATGCTGCTTTAAAACAATGTGAAGATCTCTCACATGCATCACAATAACTGCGAACCTCTTCCTTCTCTAATGTGTACCAGACCTCAACCTCAAATGAATCAAAACAAGGAAAACCAGATTGTTTTCACATAAAAAAATAAAGCTTCTGGGAGTGTCTGGGTCATCTAGTTTGGTGGTATTCTGTTTCTTGTGGATGACTGGTCAAATGCAGGTATGACACGTCAGGATATTTTCAGCCCCGCTACAATGGAGTCTAAAAGCAGAAAAATGTTCAACTATCTAAAATATTAAAGGTTGACTCTTGGCCAGAAAGCTCACTTGCTTGCTCTTTATACTGCTCTGCCACTTGAATAACACACAGCGAAAAGTAACTGCATCATAAGAAAAAAAAAATGACCTGACTCTCTAAGGGTTTTCTTACAGTAAGCCACTAATCTGTAATGTCCAATTTGTTCAAGTATTTTAATAAAATGTCACAAAGTGCTTTTCCTAGCGACCAGTCTACTGGTTAACGAGTAGGAATGATTTCTGTCGACTAAAATTATCTTTGGTTGACTACAGCCCTACAACACTTTCCTTAACCTGTTTTGTCCACTTTTACTCAACCCCCCTGAGCCCTCAAACCTGCCAGCGGGTTTAAAAGGCATGCTGCATTTACAAAACGGCCACAATTACACCACTTCTCAGAGCCAGAAATGCGAAAACAGAGCGACTCAATTGATTTTAAACTCTCCTATGGTCCTTGAACCACTCATCTGTGACGTGCTGTTTGTTTGGGGAAACTTCACCAAATCTAAGCTCGGATAAAATCACTGTATTCTGTATGTCTCATTTAAAAAAACAAAACAAAACAAAAAAAAAACAATTAAAAAAAAAATAAACCGCCGGTCTAACCAAATTCTGTGTAAAACAATAAATTCTATGCTCCTCAGCGTAACTGAGGAGCCACTAATGACTCAGCTGCAGACAACAGACATGTGATGAAAATTCAGGGACTTTTCAGCTGAACTGAGCGGAATGCAGCCTGAGTTTACACGGAGCAGATCGGAGACAAGTATGAAAGTAAAACATGGAAGTCATAAAGTATCGACGCTTTATAGAGTCTCAAATTTTTTAACTTAATGAGAACACCTGTGAGCACTTGGAAACATGTTGTACACTTTTTCCTCCATTTTTTTTTTTTGTAGAATGAATAAGAAAGAAATTCAACTTCAGTTTTTTCTTTTACGATTTATGGTGTTATATTTTTACTACACTGCACAAAAGCCATTTTTGAGCTCTCTCTACTTGTAGTTGTGCTGTTTCCATAGAGGTTCAAGGATTTATATTGCAGTGAAAAATGAACCCAAAGTGAGTAGAAATATGACAGGAGCAAAAAGTAATCATTCAGAAGCTGTTTTGGTTTTCAGAGGGTTGAAGTAGGCCCTGTTCACACATAGCATTAAAATGCGTCTTAGGCAACCTGATGACAAATACAGGTCTGACGCACCCAAAAAGAGACGAGAATTTACTGATTGAACTTTTCCACTGTTTTTTTTAAATTTCAAATTCAAGAGGAACACACTTATAAGGATCTCCCTGTCATCATCATCATAGTGTGTGCACAGCAGGATAAACCACTCTGACACTGTTGCAGGCAGCTGATCCACTGGTGACAAAGAACTTGGATTAGTTTAAACTTAAATGGTCAAAAAGTATGCATCTGAACAAAGTACACATAGCCATGAGAAACTCAGTTGGCCAGTTTTCTGTTTAGCAGCAATCTGCAGTTTTGTCACAGATAAATCCGAATCGAGCAAGACGGCAAAATCAGAAGTGGTACATGAGACTTTCTCCGTGTTTATATCAGCCGCTATCTGAAGATACAGGGTCTGAATGGTGCCTTAAGGAGTTCCCACACTTCTCTGAGTGGGTGAACACCTGCACTGGCTGTGAGAATGTTAACTTCCTATATTCAGCTGGAGGGTTTATGTGCAGCGAAAAAGATAGTAAAAGCTTTGCTAGCAGGCGTTTTACCATTCAAGATAAAAATGAGTTACATCCCCTCTAATCAGAACTCAGCTTGTATTGTTGGGTCACGACATTCTGGTCTATTGAGCCTCTATCACCTGAGACAGATTTGTCCTTGTTCGACTGTTAAAAAGTGCTTCATAATGACAATGAGTTAGGAACAAGTGGCAACCTCCAATGCTGCAAAAACAATTGGAAAGTGACCAAAAATGCAGCTCCCTGAATGGCCACTTGAGGCTGGCCTCAAGGCAAATCAATACCCACAGACACCATAGACTGTATAAAAGATGGACGTAGCTACCATGACATCACCGTTGGTTTCTGTACTGAGAAAATGAAGCCAGGGTTTTGCTACTTCCTGGTCGACATCTTGAATTTTTGGAGCCAGTGACGCAAAAATCGTCGGAGGGGGGCGGAGCCATAGGAGCAGCGATTGGTCAGACGGATTGAGAGGCAGGTCCTCTCTGCCCGCCCACATTTACCACCTTCTGCTCGCTTCGTCTGTATCGTCACTGCTGACTGTCAATCAAGCCAGCCACGCCCCTTGCCCTGCAAAATTGACGATTTTTTAAAAATTCAGTACTGATTTATTTTCAGATTGGCCACCTGATCTCTGGATTTGACTATAAAAACTAATAAGAAAAAAGTCCTGAGCTGTAGGAATGCAGTATTTCGTGATCTGTGATCACTTCTTTTCCAATTCATTCTATGGGAGCCAGGACTTTTTGGAGCCAGCAGCTAGCGGACGTAGTGATATTGCAGGTTTTTGACACTTCCGGGTTGGCTTCATTTTTCAGAGCCGGTTGCTACGTTCATCTTTTATACAGTCTATGATAGACACCCATGTTAAAATGCCCAACTTTAAAGCAGAAAGAAACATGTTTCCACAATTCACTATTAAAGATTCAACACCAAAAAAAATTCCTGCAAGAAATAAATCTAATAAATGTATTTACTAATAAATTCGTACTTAATAATAAGCTCACACAATGTTATATCAAACTTCCTTATATAGGACTTGGCATCAATGATACTTTCGGTACCACAGAGAAACAAATACCATCAAACTTTCTGGCACTGGCTTGGCACCAGTGGATTAGAAAGACATTGTGATTGCAATTTGATGTGGGATATTACTTTTTACAGTCAAGCTTCAGTTTAAAATGTACTGTGTAATGGATTAAAATCGTGATGAAGCATTGCAAATAGAACATATGAAAAGTGTCCCACAAGGAGAAAAACTGATCACAGATAAGTTTAAACCCTGGATCAGATGTGCGGCATAACAAACTTTCTAAATTGCAGTATTTGCTGTTTGCTAACTGCATCGTTTCAAAATGCAATTTGAAATGAATATGTGGATACAGTAAAAACGTGTCAACGTGCTAAATCTAACTGACACGGTCCCTACAGCTAACTCCACGATGGAGGATCACTTCAAGTTCTGCTGCTTGTGTTTTGGGTGCACAGACAGGGAGAACACTTGACACACTCTTGCTTGTCTTTAAACCTCATCTGTCATTTAAAGAAGCAGGTGAGTGTTGAGATCTGCATGCATACAGATTTCTGAGGAGACAGGCAGTACAGAGTACAGCTTTTTGTCTTAACAAAGTAACAGACAGTTGAGTAAAGTTGAAACTATATCCTATAATAGTGGTGAGCTTCCCGATTTTGGTACAGCTAGCCTTAATACTGACTAATCTGGACTCAAAGTCTGGCTCTTTGGGGCACAAATCATTTCACCATGCCCAGGTATGGCACAAATTGTTCACACTTATCAAATTTACTTGGCTTTGGGTTCAAATGTAATCGAGTATGGTACAGACTAATAAGTGTGATGACTCCTTGCTCCAAGATGTCAGCATTCACCTCCTGAGAACATCGTTGTGACTACAGATAGGGATGAGGGCAAAACCTACAGTGGATACGACTGTAATAGTCTAGAATCATCCTTAAAATAGAGAAAAAAAAAGGCAACTCAGTCTGCATATGCACCAACACTCACCATTTGGAGTGCTGTCTGATGTGAAGTCATGCTTCGGTTCCATGGTGGTCTCATCATCCACATGAAATATATCCTCATCAATGTAAGTGTCTGGAGTTGGGGTGTCTGGAGTTGAGGCTGTGGTCCCGTTATCTCCCCCTGCCGGGGTGGGAGGAGGGGGAGGCTCGCTGCTTGGTGGTGGCTGAGGGGCATCGGTAGGGGCTGGAGGTGGGGGAGGAGGGACTGGCAACACTCGTACGGTGGAGTTGGGACCGGCGGGCTGTTCGTCCTCATCTCCAGCTGGGTTTGTGGTCGTGGTGGCAGCTGTTGTTGTCGTTGTCGTTGTTATTGTCGTTGGCGGTATGACTGTGGGGGCGAGCGTGGTGGGTGGGCCCTCAGGGGCTGGCGCGGGTGCGACTGTGAAGTTGAGGGAGGGTGCGACAGGGGGGTCTGTGGGTTTGGCAGTGATATTCGGAGGACCTAGTACAGAAGAAGACAAGGGAGAGGATTTTGCAATGTTTCCACTGTGTACCATTCAACCTGAAAAGGTGAGTGTGTTTGGTTGAAGTGGTGCGTACTTGTGATGGGGACATGGTCCTGGGCTGAGGCCCTGAGGGCTACACCAAGCAGCAGGAGCAGGGGACACACACCCATTCTGCCCTACATGGAGGACACAACACAAAAAGGACAGTCGGGTATTAGTCAAAAACCACCACTCAAAGAAACAATAATAAAAGATACTGAGCGCAGTTGTTTTTAAAGACCAGGAGATTGAGGGTTTATTTGTTGTATAATCCACTGTGTGCTTTCCAAAATCCCCAATCCTAATCCAACATGCTCATCCTTTGAAAGGAATTTTAAATAAAAATGCGCCCATGACGTTAGCTTGTGTGCGTGTTAAATATTGCTTACCTGAAGAAGCGAAGTTGGCATCAATCACTCATTCGCACAGCGTGGTCCTGTAAACCAACAGAAACAACAGATGATGCTTAGCACGACAAAGAGGATTTCATTACTTTCCTGTGCTTTATTGTATTATTTTAAAACTAAAACCAAATCCTTGCACCACGATTCTGTAAGACCTGTCAGATGAAAGTCACAGTGAGGTAAAAGAAGAGACATTAGTAGAAATGTGGCCCAGCTGTTGCACACAGGTTAGAATTTTAAAAACTGAACATTATGACAGAATTGATGAAGCCTCTTGGATGAGAGGTGAAACGTCTTCAACGAACTCAAGCAAGTACAGTTGCTACGATTCATCTACCAGACTAACCATGACCTGGATGACTGAGAATCTTCACAGACATGAATATTATGACCTGTATGATGTCAACATGCCCATATCATATTATCAAAATGTAAAAATCAGATGAGTGATTCAAAGAAAAGCAAAATTAATACACAAAAAAGTACGTTTTTACACTACAGTTGTAGCAGTTTGTCACAGTGGAATAAGCCAGTATGATTGCTTAAAACACAGTTTTGCCTGCATCTGCGATACTGTAATATCATGTCACGGCTATGTTCATTTCAACCGTATCACATTCTGGTTTGCATATGCATAAAGCTATGTTCCACTCAGCCATCATTTCCCTGACACTGAGCATTCATTTACCCAAAGCATGAGACCAAAACAGAATTAGTGTCACACTTAAATTCCTGCTGTGACAGTGAATCAGCACTTAGGACACTATTCACCCACTGATAGTGAGTGGAGGGCGGAGGCTACGCAGACTTGGAGAAAGCATGACTGAGCTGTGATAATCCGTAGACCTAATCCCATGGTCTTGACCCTGGAATAATCCAGCCCGTCTGCCTCTACTAACAGAGATACTTCAACACTGGACTGAGCCAATAACTGCAGCGCTACCACACACAAACTGGTGTTTTACATCACGGATTATTGCATCAGTGGGCAGGAGGATAAATTGGGCGCTAAAAGCTCTAATAGTGCCACTTGCCAATCTTCTGCTGTTTTCAACCGAGCTCATTCATAGCAGTACTTACATTTTGGTTTTAGCACAGGACTGTTTGGCTCTGACTGCAGCCAGAAATGGGGCATGATGAGCAAGTTATGTGGTCAATGAGGATGCTATTAACCTACAAATCCAATTGTTGCTCTCCCTTTCTCTCCGTCACCCATCCATGCATCCATTTAGCCAGCAATTATCTGCTTCCAGAAGATTATTCAACCCCTCAAAAAACAGAAAACAACAAGCAAAAATGTAAAACGTATTTGTATAAAAATCACACACTGACCAACAACACTGCACGACATGTTTTTGCAAAGAGGGGGCTTTTTCTCACACAATGACGGCATTCTGGGAAGCTTTCTTTTGATCCTTTTCAAGAGAAACAGTGGGACGATTTGCATCTGCATCACAGGTATGAAGTGAATTTGATAGAGATCTATGTTATTTTATTTGATAAATTACTGATTATTTTCTCAGTGAATCTTTTAGTTCATGCCAGAAAACGGCCAGATTCCCTTTTACTTTTTAGGCTGATGGTCTAAACCCAAAGATACTCAGTTTACAATCCCCCACCATGAGTAAGCAAACAGCAAATGTTCAGAGTGAATCAGTCGTTTTTTTTTTAAATCACATAGTTTTCAAACTGTTTCTTTAACTGATACATGTCAAAACCAAAAGGTGGCCTTTACACAGTCCATGGTTCACTACTGAAATGCAGGCACACTGCTATTCTGGCTAAATGCTGTTTATTTTCATATCATATCAGATATTACATTCTGCCAGTGACTGACAGGTGTGGTCACTACATGTATCTCCACTGTATCAATAGCTTGGCCAGATTACGATATATCAAAGTGCATGTTGCTTCCTTTATTTCCTGTGTGATCATGTAGACATAAAAGAAACCCCCCTGCTAATCCATAAAGGACATCGGGAAACCCTGAATTCCTACCTCTACCATCCTCCTCTTCAATACTCATTAGTGGAGTGACTCAGCTATAAGGGACAAGATTAGTAACTGTCACTTTGTGTAAAAGTGTGTTATAAGGTTACTAATGGTTACGTTTACATCAATGAGCTTTTTTTGTTTTTTTAGTGACCTTTTCTTAATGGAGCATGACTCATTGTTTTCTATGTGCCATCCATTGAGGCTAGATGACGCGTCACTGTGTTGCTGTAAGTGATATAAGCCAGTCCTGTTGCTAACCTTCACAGATGCTGCAGGAGCCCAAGAGGGTTTTATCGAGAAACTGTGTAGCACCAAAAGTACAACTCCCCGGGGATGCATCTTAATGCGTTTTGGCCTCTTGAGAAGCAGTGTGTGTGTGTGTGTGTGTGATTCTTTCTTCAACAGACATATGTGTTGGTGGAGGACATGATTAATTTAAGAGGCACTGAGCAAGTGCTTCTATTTGTGCAACTTTCAGATTCTGTGCAGTCACTGCTTTCTATTAAAAAGACACTCTAGGAGATGGTTTATTCTAATTCACACTCGAGGAAAATATGGGATGAAGAAACTACTAGGGTTCAATTAAGTAGGTGTTTGTGTACTTAGATTAATATGCAGGATATTGTGGTTGAAGTAAATCCCTCAGTGGGCATTCTGACCAGGCTCTAATAATGTTCAGACGATGACTGATGAACATGTTCTTGCTGAACACCTTGATATTGCGACACCAATGCTGGCAACACGAGACACGCTTCTACTTAAAAAGGACAAAGAAAGAGCTTATTACCGCTTCCTGATTTGATCCCAGGTTTCACAAACTGATAAAAACACTTTTCATCCTTATTCTGGCTTCTTTCAATCGAGCCTTCTGCTGAGCTTTGTGATACAGCCAAATATTAAAAAGGAGAGTAAACATCTTTCCAACAGTTTCATCATGCTATTCCCTGCAGAGGAAACATGTACATGCCCATCTATTAGCGAATGAATGTACTCAAAAGGTAGTCATGCAGCGCACGCTCTCCTGACTTTGGGCTTGTGTTGTGCAGCCATGTGAATATTTTTCAGACAAGGCAGAGCACTTAGAGCAAGCCCTTTACAGCAGTCACTGTGGGGATGAGCTGTCCAATAGGGAAGTGCAAAACGGCCACAGCTTTCTTAAGACTAAGACATGCAAGTCAGAAATCAATAGTTTGACTGGTGGGAATAAAAAAAACAAAAAACCCTTCCACAAAGATGTGACTAGACATCATTAAATAAAAACAAAGAAACAAATAAGTGTTTTCTTTCATTCCCATCAGTTTAGCCCAGTTCAGGGAAAAAGTCTCCGAATTTTTTACACATGACTGTAAGTCACATCTGAGTCACTCATGGCTTCATAGTTGCACCTGGGAGTGCAGAATTTTTTGTTTTTTTACAGGATTGCTTTAGAGGAAACTGTTAATATTTGTTAAAATTTCAAATGAGACAGGCAAAATAAAGTAATTTTTATGAAATATGATTTGAAGCTTAAATGTGGATTTGTATCAAAACCACACGTCACAACTGGTTAGTTAAAGAACTGTCAGAAAGTTGTTTTTTGTTTTTTTTTTAAATCCAACGACTACAGCTTTTACTATTTGTTCTCTGATAAACTGTTTAAAGATAACATGTCTTTGAAACCCCACAGTGGGTTTTGTGGTTTAGAAAGTTAAACAGAGCAAGATTTTGCTGTTTATGAGTTGCTTCTCTTTAAAAAAGTTGCCTATTTTAACTATTGTTACAGATGTTTATCAAGCCATTTCTGTTTCTTACATTTGAGCCTTTTTGTCTCATGCCACCTAGGCAAAGCTGCTGTAGAATAAAGAAACGTGGACAGCTTGTCACAAATTTCTCAGCAACAAATAAAACAAAAATAGAAAAATAAAGCAGTGATGGATTCAGATCAGAAGGCAGGAACGTGTACTCAGTGCAATCTACACATACAAGACAACATGTAAGATTTCTAAGCCTTTCCTATATTGCATGTCAATGTCAACAGCACTGTGCAAAGCTCGGCGCTTCTTGAGCCTGCGAGTCGTGAGCCCGGCTAACTAATGAAGACAGTTGCCACTCTGCCTGTGGCCAAACGCAGACCTCATAGGAGTGCAATCACACAGTTGTGAAAGGACTGGGCTGTTCCCATGCCATTTCATTCACGCAGTGAAAGGAACACTTATAGGTAGAATATAAAGGAAGTCCAATTACATCTCCATGACAACCAAAGGCCAAGACGCAGGATCAATGCAAGGTAGTCATTTAATATGGAGAGTTCATGTTCAAGTCTGTGGATTTTAGAGACGCTTTAGTACTTACCTGTGACCTGAGGTGCAGTAATAATAGTCTTTTCCAACTGCATGAATTTATGAACAGCTTAAGTTGGGTGAAACAGTGATTCTCCAAAAGGATGAAACCACTTTCGAATGAGATAAGAATCCTCAGTTGTTACTGCTCATTCATCAGTGTATAATGTGCTATTTGAACTAGATCTGACTGAAATCCAGTGACAAACGCCGCCAAAGAACACAGCCACTACCAAAACCGCAGGAATCCTCAATGTTTGTTATTATTCTGAAAGAAATCTCAAATCAGCAAATTGTATTTAAAAATTCCTCGAGGATAACCCGAGGCGAGCGAGCGAGCCGGAAACCCGACAGACACAGAGCCTGCAGGCTTCGCTGATATGACACCAGCAGCGGTGGTCAAGGGGACTTCACCATTCATGCAGAGAAATATTTTCTTCTGGCTTTCTTACAAGGCATCCTGCTTCACTAGTTGCTGCAGCGCTGGATAATGCTTGTCTGTCTGTCTCCATTCATGGCATATTAATACTGTTTCTATGTCTTCAGAGGGAGGGGGTCTGGGGCAGCAGGAATACTGTGAATGCTTCTCTTCATGGGAGACTGAAGTAGGCCTGACTCAGGGCCGCGAGGACTCTTGCTCTAAAACAGACCACAGATTATATGTCCCCTGTGCCACATACAACAGCCACAATCCTCTGGACTTCCCTTTCTGAGGGATACTACTCCCTGCTGGTGTGGTTTGTGTTCCTGTTGGCTTCATTCATGAGCTGGTGAGTTGATGAAAAGACGAAGAGAAGCATGGGATTACTATTCTAGCTAATCATAAGGGCAAGAGTGACCGCTGCGTGTGTTATTAAGCCTGTAATGATGATTCGGTTCCATCAGGCTGGAACGATCAAGAGGGCTCACTCGTTTGCAATGAGTGAGAGCGGTGAGTCAGTGAAGCTCTGCTCTGTGTCTGCTCTGTTGTGGGGTTTCTCACAGAGCATGCCAGGGGCCTCTCAAGCTTTCCCACATTGGACACAGAGAGGATGTGGAGGCGCAAAGCATGGCCTACCCACAAAAGCCACTGTGACCTTGAAGCGTGGTGTGGGGCCAAGCGGACAGCTCAAGGGCCACAATGAAACTTGATTCAACTATGGCCTGTGGCCTTTGAAACCTAAACACCAAAACTGGTTTCTACATCCAGCTGGCAGCTCTGGCCGGGCATTAGACAGGCTGGCACTGACCAAAATGTATCCGTACTATCAAAAACTGTCAAGCCTCAAAAGTGAACACTCTTAGTTTCCTCTACTTATTCTTGAACAAAATAATACAGTCTTTTGTTTAAATTCCAATTTAAATATAGAAACGTAAGTTCCTGTACAGCTGCTGGTGTTTAGAAAGCATTGAATTTATACAAAGTTTAGCTTATTTCCTAAACAAATGTTCAGCATAAAGAGTTTGTTACGGTAACACTCGTACCAGCATTAATATCCAGCATTGAACAATCCTGCACTTAAGTAGTTAACAGTAGCATTACTACAGTGTAGAAATACATTAGTACAGCGACAGGAAGAAGTTCTGAAAACGGTACTCGAGCTGGTGTAGGGCTTGGTGTTGAACAATAGCAACGTGTACCAGTGATGGAGACTTCATCAATAGTAATAAAAACAAACAGTGAAATAGCATGTTCACTAGTCTCATTTAAATTAATTATGTTCGCTTGTAATAACAAATTCCAACCTCAGGCTCATACACAGTCTAACATTAAATGAATCCATTTGTGTATGTTTTTCCTTGTTAACGTTAATTTGTTTACCTGTGTACATTGATAACGTATTAAGTACGGTGGTTAAAGTCAAAATAACCCTATTTTCTACAGGCTTTACTAAAAATAGCTGAATATAAATGATCAGTAATTATTGACATTGACCAGAAGTTAACATTTTGTCTCCTGCTGCTCTCTATCATCACATATGCCATGTTTCAATACAGCCACATTCAAGATAAACCTCATTTTCATTCATGTTTTTTGGTTTCTTTATCAGACAATGTAAGTGGTTCGAAATTGGACTACAGCTCATAAATACTACCTTAACCAGGTGTCAAGCTGTTGCTGCAGATAAAATAATTACTTTATGATCAATACATTGCCATTGATTATTAAAGGACTGATCACTGAGTAAGATAAAAGCTCATCCACTTATCTACTGCATCACATCTATCACCAACATGAAAATACAGACGCAACTCTTTACACGTTTAAAGTAAAAGTGCTCGGTACAGAAAATGCCCCCTTTGAGTGATATACTACTGGTTATAAAGTTAATAAATAAATGTTAATGATTCATTTTTGTTTAAGTGGAATGTAATAACCTGTTTTAGACAATGTCAGGTTGTTCAGTCTAACAATGTGTTATTTTATAAGCTAGTCGGATGTTTTTAGATTGACTTGATGTTGTCGTAGGAAAACCCACACATAATGCCAAAATATTCAAGAAAGAAAAAGAGAAAGAGAAAAACAGTGATGAAATCAAAATAAAACCTAATTTTAAGATTTTACAAACTGTCTAGCTTCACTTCCGTCATTTATGCTTTGCAACAATGGGTGCCCAAAGTGACGGTTCTGGTATCTGAAGCGACCATCCTACTGCACCAGTCCCCTCCTTTTCCTCTGGCAGATAAGCAACTCAACCACGAGGACAAGACAATCATCAGAGGCTCCACTTCAGAGTAATGTCACGACAGTGCTTCTACGCCATCCCCTCCTCTTCGAAGTGCATTTTTATGTGGTGCACTGAAAGACTTCTCAAGCTTACTTAAATGCTCTTTGGATATTTTTTCACAGCAGGGCAAAAAAAAAAAAAAAAAGTTCTTGCCTGCTGGCCAATGCCAAGGGCAAATATAAATATTTATAACTACAACTCTGAACTGGCTTTCAATTCAACCTAAGCCTCGACTGTGAAGGCATTGTTTAAAACAGCACATCAAAGTTTTTGATGAGAGAGGAAAACCTGACTTAAAAAACAATAACACAACATGACTGAATGTGTAATTTTGCTCTAAGTTTGGTCTTTTTTCCTCAACAAAAACAGAGAAAATGGATTCTATGCTCACTAAACAGTGAATGATGGCCACTTTAACAGACGTCCTGTATAACAGCCACATAATATATGCATGCAGTTATGATACAGAGGTGCAGCAAAGTGTTAATGCAAGAGTGTTAATATGTTGCATGTGAAAAAGGCCCGCTTAAAAAAAAAAGAAAGATGGAATTGGAGGGTGGCAATTGGATTTTGACTGACCTGGATCGCACGTGAGCTTACAAGATTAAAAGCAACTCTTTGCAGAAAATACTTCTTACATAAAAAAAAAAATCACAACCTGAAGTTCACAGGAAAGAAATAAGCTGCTATCCATATTCCTCATTGGTATGATGAACCAGAAACATCAATCATCCCACAACAAGAGGATGTAAAGCAAAGGTTTACTCAATAATTTGAAGGTATTATATAATTACTACTCCGCATCCACGGGACAGCGCAAAGCTGAATGATTCTCAGTAAAGTCCTTCTACACAGGCAAGATTTATGAATCACTGGTAATCGCACAGGTTCATTTCCTGTTTTGTGGAATAAATGTCATTAAGGCTGAATGACATATCACATGTAGCTGCAATCAAGCTCCATAATGCTTCATAATCCCCTAAATGTCGCAGTGCTTATCCTGTCAGAGCTGAATTACAGTGCTCTTCCACAGCAAAATGTGTAGGCCTACAGGTGGAAACAAAAATATACCTCCTGCCCCACCCTAAGAGCTAACTCATAATATTGTGACAGAGCCCTGAAATTGTGAAATTTCACAACACTGAGGTAATTTTTTTTGAGAACATCCACCCATCGAAACTTCACGCAAAGCTCCCACGAGGCGATTTCAAGCTATACTTATTCGTATTTTTAGAAACTGGGCCAATCATGAAAAGTGTGGTGTGAGGATCACTCAAGCTCCACTGCTGAAACACTTTGAGCTTCCCAACGACAGAAATAACTTCTCTTTTCTTAAAATAGGTTGAAGGAGATATGGATGATAACAGCTCTGCCTTTCTCTGTCGTATCGCCAAAGCACACGTTTGTTTTTTTAATTTTACTCTCTCCTCCTCTTCCGCACTCCGACTTTGATGAGATGGTGCGGTTTGACAGCCAGAGACGGCTTGACAGGTTTTTTTTTGTTTTTTTGGGGGGGAGGGAAGAGGTGGACGTGTTCAGGCCTGACGAGCAGAGGTCAAGGTAGGCCTGGAAGAGGAGTCGCATGAGTTTGGAGGCTGTGCAGCTCGAGTTATGCACTTGGATGCTCCTTAATGTGACATGACGACCTCGATGAAGCATGTTGCGGAGCGGCACACAGCCCGAGGTATGCAGTTCAGTGAATCAGACCAGACATTATGAGTCGAGACATAGCAGAGGTTTGTTCGGATGTGACAAGCCAGGTTGTGCATGCCTCCTCTGCAGCCTGGTGATGCTCTGCTCTGACTCGTGAGCTTTCAAACTCCTTCGCTGATGCAAAGTACTGTTTGCACTAATACATATTAGGGATCGAGGGTTTTTCAGGGACGATACCAATGCAGATTACTGGTCATCAAGAAAGACAAATAGCCACTACTTTGAACTGAAATACATCAAATGTTACACTTTAATAGCACTTGATTGCAGGAAACCTGTCATTTATAAGTAGGCTTATTCATTATAGCAATAGGGGTGATGCTATCAGAAAATCACAGAATGCTATAATGTTCTTCTCTGTTTACTGATCAATCGATCAATTGAGATTGAACAGTTTGTCTCTGGCAGTTCTGCTCTGCTGTTCTTTTCTGTTTTATAAATATTTCTGTGCCCACTACGGCCTTCATCTTAAACCATTATGAGTGACTGTTTTAAGGTAATCTGTGGTTGCCTCCTAACTTAGCCGCTAGTGCAGTCTTACTGTAGCCTATTGTAAAAGGAGTTCATTTCCTAGCAAGTGGCGATGGCTTGTGTTTCTGTTGCAAGTTGTATCTTGCTTAGAGAGTCATTGCTGAGACCACAGAGTTACTACAGACAGAGAGAGGCAGACCCAAAGTGGTGCATTTAATTTAGAGGTAATCCTCAATAAGAATAACAACATCGATAATTGGGAAAATGCAAAATATCGGCCCTGATGATCGGTCTGTCCTCAATGCCTGATTCTCATCATCTCTTTTGACAGTCTTTTACAATAATCCATGTTGTAATGAGCTGAATAATCACAACTTGTTGTCCAAGTAACACATTAAAAAAAAAAAAACACCCACAAGACTGAAATGGTATGCTTGGTTACACCCAACATTCAGAGAGAGAGAAAAAGAGGAGAATATTAATCATTACAAAAACTTTGGGAGAGGTTGTTAAAAAGGGGGGAATGCACACACACACACACATATGCAAGGAGAAGGGCTTCAAGAAACACAAAGCAGCCGCTGTGATTTGACAGAGCAGCACACGTTAACGTCAGGGCGACCTAATTCCTGTTGTGGGTCGCCTGAAGCCCCCCTCCTGCTCCGGCTCCTCCACCCAGCCAGCTCCCCTCCCTCCCTCTCTCTCTCTGAACGTGTAATAACAAAGCATTGATCAATAAAGTGTACTTTCCAACGAGCCCCAGCAGCCCGGACCCCCTTTTTTCCCCCTTTTGTGCCAGCGCAACAGCATCTAAGCTAGCCCGGTTCTGACCCCCTGAAATGCCGCCGCTCTCATCTCAAAGCCCCCTTTTTCTTGAGAGCCCCCTTCGCCAAAAAAAAAAAAAAAAATTCCCTCCCTGCCTCCGAGCTACTTCTGAAATGTTCAGGCGTTTACAAGGAGGTGCTGCAACTGCTCCTCCGTGTAACAAGCCCGGGTTTGTCTCCGACACCGTGTAGCCAAAGCGTTGGGGAGGGAGGGGGGACAAAGTGGCTGTTTGTGGGTGTTACAGCAGGAGGAAACACGCTCGTTGTAACAAGTGTGATTCAGCTTTGCGCAACGAAAACAAGAAAACTCACCACCAACTCCTGTAGCTCCCAGAGAAAATCCGAAGTCTGGGGAGGGAAGAGAAGGGAAAAAAAAAAAAAAAAAAACCCGAGTAGGAATTTATCCCCTCTTTCTCTTCCACGTTTTTCAACCCCAGCCCCCTGTCTCCACACCCCAGGAACCGAGAGTGTGAGCGGGGTGGGGGGACCTGGGTGATAGCCGAGGAGGGAAGCACGATCTGGGACACACAGCCAACACTTTCACGGGCAGTTTTATCCGCTAAATCCCGGTGAAGAAGGCAAACCCCCCAGATAAATCAGCGATTCGCCCTCGCGTCTCGTCTCGTCGGAGGGTACTTTCTTTGGCTTCCTGGGTGTTAAATCCCACAGTTTATCCGCTGTATCCGGGCGCGTCGGCCGACTATTCTAGTCCGCCATGTTGTGTGTCTGTCTGCATAGGAAGAATGGGAAGCGAGCAGCGAATTCCCAGGCCAGGCCCCGTCTCTTCTCCGCTCCGCTCCTCCGCAGCCCGCAGCGACACCTGCCGGCCGAGCCGCGCCCTGCACCAGCCACACTGCAGCGGGGACCCACGGAGGGACCCACGGAGGGCCCAGGGGGGCACCTGACAGCCGGAGGACAATTTTAAGGAACTGGAATTAAATATTTCTGTTTTATGCTACTTTATGCCACCAGGTCACTTCATACAGAGGGAAATCTTGGACATTTAGGAAAGTACATTAATAGGGCTACATTCTAAATATACAATTTCCATTTTAAGCTATTTTATACCAGCACTTTAAAAAAAATACTATTTGTTATATTTATCATTATTTAATAGTCAACAATATTTCAGAGGGAATTCTTTTCATTTTTTCTTTTTTCATTTTAAGATATTTTCTACTTCCTCTCCACCAGCTTATTAAAATGTATTATTATCTGTTATTTTTATTATTAAATAGTCAGCAACATATCAGAGGGATTTCTTGTACTTTTCACAAAATGTGTACCTACTATACTTGAGAAATTTTTTTTCTGCTACTTTTTTATTTCCCCTCCACTACTTTAATATGTTTATCATATTATTATTATTATTATTAGCTAAATAATATTAATGTTATAAATGTTTGATAACATTAACAGGCCAACATTTACTGCAGTACTTCATTCAAGCTAAGTGGTGTTACTGCTTGGCTTTTTTCATGCGACTGTATGCTTTCACTTCAATACATTATTTGCTATTTGTTGTATACATCATTATTTAATAGTCAACAACATTTCAGAGGGAGTACTTTTTACTGTGCTACATTTATTGATGGAAAGGAACATTAACAGGCCCACCTTTACTCCAGCACTGCACTTAAGTACAATTGTGGGGAACCTGAAGTTACTTTACTTGAGTATTGCCATGTTATGTTACTTTAGACTTCCACTCAGCTACATTTATTTTACAGCTTCACTTACTTTCAAGAAGTTAAAGACTGAACTTTTTGTCCTCTTTTTAAAAGCAGCATTTCAGATGCATATGTATTGTTAACAGCCTCACCAAAGAGTGATTTGTTCCCTTCTAAACTTCTCACATGGATTCATTTAAATAAGCGTTCAAATGATCCAACTGCGCACAAGAATCAAAGATGAGAGAAAACGTCCAAAAACTGAAAACAGACTTGTGTTTGTTCTCTTTTTTTTTCTCACATTAATCAACTGACGAGACCTCAGATTTATCTGCTTTCCCTGTCACTAAAAGTGCACATAAAGTATTTCAAACTGGTTTAAACAGTAACATGCTGACACACTGCTTCAATATTAATAATCGAATGATGTCATATGTCATAATATATCAATCAGAGGAAACCATCCAGCACTTTAAATACTTTAACTACATTTTGCTGCTACTATATATGTACTTAAGTGGGATAGTTCATGCAGACTTGCTATATTAGTGTGTTTACTTAAGTAAAGCATCTGAGTACTTTTTCTACCACTGGAAATAAGTCACTGTGTTGAGCAAAATTATTATTTTAGCTATATACTGTGATCAATAGTCTTAATTACCATAAGATATTTTGTTAGTGGTTTTAATGAATAATAATTGAGCAGGAAGCATGAACTATTTGGATTTAGTTTGAAAAAACACACACACACTTACTCATAATTTGTCAAATATGATGAATACATGAATAAATGCTGGTTCTTGATTTAGTATGCAGTTGGAATGTTGGTAAAACAAATCCAGCAATTTGAATAAGTCAGTTAAGAGAAAAATGTGTCATACTTGTTTTCAGTTATTCTGAGGTTTTATGAATGAAATATTAATTAGTAGAAAAAACATGAAGGGAATAACTATTTGCCCCACGTTTTGTTACCTACTTTCTCAGTGTCTGTAGTCGTGGGGATGTGGAGCATATGCAGCCAGACTGTCAAATTTTTACCTTTTATAGATTCTTCAAATCCTCACGACTCGCATATGTTTGGACACAGGAAGGCAGTTAAGTTTTCAGCTGGGTTCCTCATGCTGTGAAGTGACGCATGCTGTCCGAGCCATCAGCAGCCACGATAAAGTTTTAATAACACTAAATACTGCAACAGTCTTCTATTAACAGTCATGCAAAGATTTTGCACGCAAGATGTCACATCTCCTTTATTAGTCATATCTTGCCATAAATGAAGAAGCAAAAAGATAAAACTTTTAAGTTAATAAATAATGTTCAAGTATACATACATCACGTTTTGACTTCTGGTAAATGTCCAGACATAAAACCATTAAGTAGAAATTAAAGGATCTTGTTCAAGAACAGAACGTGAATGGTTGGTTTGTATGAGTTTAACTGTATAGAGCCCACTTTTTCTGCCTTTGAAGTGCTATTAAATGTTTAATGTCAACTACAAAGTAGAGTTGGTGGACATTATATCTACACATTTCATCTGCATTTTACTGTTTAAAGAGAACAAAGTGTGTAGGCGCTTGCTGGAATACATTGTACCGTGTATGAATGGTCTACATGACCGGAGGTAAATTTAAAAAGAAAAAGCGTGTGCGCATCTCAGCAGCTGACAGATTTGCAAATACAACGCTTAGACTGCCAGGTTAGCAATGACAGCCCGGGTGAACTCGTCGCTTGTTGCATAGCCCCCCAGGTCTCCAGTGCGCACCTGTTGCAAACATAAGGACAGCGTGTTACTATATGCACAGCTGCAGCAACACATGTCCACAGTCAGTATCATGGCCTGCATGTTAGAGAGCCTTTGAAAACTACTCGTAGAAGGAACAAACAGTCTTATCAGCAAGATATGCCTTGTTTTTTTGGGATATTTTATTGATGGATGAGTCAACACATTCTTCATGTGTCTACTCATATTACTCTCATACAAGTTTGAAAAAGTCAGTGACTAAATCTGACACAAGAAAAAAGAAGATATGACACTGCTTACACTGATGGCTGTAAACTTTCTCCATAGAGAACTTTCAGATTGTGAGAAGGTAAAAGAATAATAATACAGGATATATTACTTTATTTGGTTTATATTACTTTTGGTCAACAAGTTACCTCATGTGATGTAACTTTAAACTGATACAAAATTAAAAAAAAAAAAAAACATGATAGATGGAGTGGTAATAAATAGAGCAGTGTTACAAGATCTTACATCATCATTACATCCTTGACAACTGTGATGACTTTAACTTGTTCCCTACAGTAAGTCAGTTCAGAACTCAACCTAATACAGATGGTAAGCAGTGCAGGACTAGTTTTCTGGACACTGTGAACATTACCCTGGGAGGTTTCTGTGGACATTAAGAACCTGTCAGAATATTACAAATGTTATTTTGGTATAGCACCAGAAAGTTGTACCACAGTCAATAGAAGAAACACAGATTCTGCATTATGACACTATACAGTAAATGTGGATGAGGTTACAGCACTGCAACGCTGGAGTTTTATTAAAATATTAGGACATTTGTTGATCACAACAGTTATGATATTAGTGGGTCACAATGTGGCAGTGTTATACTGTTGAAAGAGGTACAGTTAGATTCAGTCTGAGAATTGAAGAAATTTAAAAAAAAAAAAAAAAAGTGAATTGTGAGGCAAAATGACATTAGCTGATAGTCGATAAGAGAGTGGTTACTCTACAGACAATTTGTAATGATGTATGATAGCAAAGAGGCAGTTCAGACAGCTAACTTTGCTGAAACTTTCTGATAATTAAGCAAAAAGCAGAAGCACGTGAAAAGAGGTGGGGGGAAAAAAGGTTCTCCTAACATGAGTGAGATGATCAGTTTTAGCAAAGTAAAATGTGAAAAAAGCAAAGAGATGCAAAGGGATGGACTGTAACTACAACGGAAGATTGGTGTCCATGGAGAATGGAAACGGCACATCAGGCTGAATGATTGAAATATTTGAGAGGAAACCTCAGAAGTGTTACATTATTCAGCCAAGAACAACATGTCACTGCTGATTCCACTGGATCTATCAGCAAACCCAGAATGAACCAGAAATATTAGAATGCATCTGATGTCACAACTGTGTGGCCCTGCTGTCATATGGCAGTGAGGGAGAGTTGAGTCTTAACATGCATCCAGTTCATGTTAAGAACAATGTCCAGATTTAAGGAAATGTCAATGAGGGGATGTGACGTAACGTCTTAGTAAACAGGTCGGTGACGCAGGTTTTCCACAACAGCATGCACAAAGTCGCCAGTGGTAGAGTAACCGCCAAGGTCTCGTGTCCGTACCTGGGATGTGCACAAACACACACACATGTAAACACAAAACACACACAACACAGGATAATGGGCACAAGGAGAGGAGGGCGTTAAAGCAGATGGAAGAGGGAGGGGGAGGGCCTTCAGGCAACGTGCAGGAAAAGTCTGCTTTCAGTTGACAAACAGATAATTAATAAGTCACCTCTCAGGGTAGTGCATAAAAGCAAACTAGGGGGAAAAATGGTTGACGGTGTTTGCGTTAGGGTTTGTGTCAGAGTATGTTAATGTCAGCAGGGAGCAGATGCAGAAGTCTGTTAGTCCAAACCAGTTCAATATGGGGGAAAAAAAAGTTGTTCTGCACCTTGGATGTGTCCAAGAATAACAAAATTAAGAGATAAGCTTAACAACGTGGATATGTAGGCAATCAAAGGCTCTCTAACACACTAGCTCAGTCTACAGGTTGTTGATGGGGGTATTTGTAGGTCAAGAACTGCTAACATGACACCTAATGTGCTGGAAACATTGTTGCTATCATACTGATCTCAATGAAAGAGCTCAAAGGCTGGTTGTTCACAGTTGCACCCTGCAAATCAACTCACTGAATGTTTAATTGCATTTATCAAGTGTCTCCAACATTCCGACACTTTGTGTGTATGAGAGTGCAGTTAGTGACCCGCAAAACCAAAGACGAGCATGTTAATTCAGAAACACAAGATGATAGCAATAGACACTTAGTGTACAAGTCCCGTTGGCTTCACTTGTCTATTTTCTTTCTTTCTTTTTTTTTTAAACCACCAGTTGTTATTTTGCCGTACTAGTATTACATGTACCATTCCTTGTGCTGTTAATACTGTTAATGCTGCTGGCGTGTTTTTAGATTCAATGACTGCATGCACCAGTAGCAAACAGAGTAGGCAGGATGAACAAATAACACACCGATACACGCTTACCTTGCCCTGTTTGATGACCCTCTTGACAGCATCTGACACCATGTGGGAGTGGTATTCCAGGCTGCAACACAATACAGTGACAGTTAAAAGGCCAGAAATGTCTTGAACACATGGCCACCTTCAGACAAGCAGCCACTTGAGGCTATTTTCAAAACCTTGAGGGTCATCGTGAATCAGGACAGAAGATGGGGTGGATACTGTGTAATATGTGGTGCATTTGTTATCAAAAAGGCTTCAGAAGTTGACCCACTTGAGGTGCTTGAGCATGTTGGCAGCGCTGAGCAGCATGGCCGTTGGGTTGGCAATGTTCCTCCCAACGGCTTGTGCAAAGGGATGGCGTGCACCCTGAAAGAGATAAAAGATACAAGCAATGAAGAATGACAATACAAGAAAGGGGTTGAGTAACTAACAGTCCATTCATAGCAATACCAAGTTCTCAAAATGTTCCTAATTGGGGTGAGTTAGGATTCCGCGCAACGTTGCATCATCAACATCGGGATCTGTGTTACATGTGCTTTTGTGATCATTTGCTGGTGTGCATTTCACCGTGGACCAGCAGAAACACCACCGTGTCGAAGTCTGTGAGGATCTCTGTCAGCAGGGACAGGACGACCCAACCGTAGTACTGAAGATCATCTGTAGTGACAAGAGTTGGGTCTATGGCTACGACTCAAGAGACCAAACAGCAGTCTTTCAGTGGAAGAGTCGGCAGTCTCCAAAACGGAAGAACACATGCAAGGTCTGGAGTGCACCAAGAGGATACCTGTCTTTTTTTTTTTGATATTCATGCAGTTGAGCCCTGTGAATTCATTCCTCAGAGACTACTGTAGCATCCTGAAGTGTCAGAAGGAAAACATTTGCTTAACCTTAATGTGGCTCGATAGCAAATGGGTGTGCCATCATGAAAAGACAGACAGTGGTTTTTGGCCGCACCAACAGGTTTTGTCACTATGTACCCGCCCTTCTTGTCAGATTTGGCCCCCTGCAACTTCTTCATCGTTCCCAAAATGAAATTTGAGGGCCACCGTTCTGACACAGTTGAGGAGATCCAGCATATGTAGCAGATGGTGCTTGTTGTGCTCACAGAAGAGGAATTTGTGGTGCGTCTTAAGTGCTGCAGGAGCGCCATATCGCTGCACATGGTAATTGCTTCGAAGGGGATGACGGCAAAATTTTAATAAGACACAAGTCTTGCTTTTAAGAAACACAGCCTCAGAACCTTTTGATCACACCTTGTATTTTCTGCATCGGCCCAACTTAATGTGTCTTCTTGTATTATCATCCAAACAAGAATTAATAATTCAAAAACTCGAGAATGGCTGGCTGACTAAGCTTTGAAAAAGATGGGTTTATGGAAACTTACGGTCTCAAAAACAGCATACTCTGCACTGTAGCTTTCTCCAGGAACAACTCCTGCTCCTCCAACCAGCCCTGCTGCCAGGTTATCAATAATGTTACCGTACAGGTTGGGCATCACCAGCACGTCAAACTGGTATGGGTTTTGGACCAGCTGCAGGAAATTAAACCAAAAAGACATGTTTGAACAGGAAATTAAATAGCTAATGAAGTGTATTCAGTCACACAGCAAACAAATATATATTATTATGATCACTTACTATAGGAAAAGTGTAAGGATTCATACTTTTTTTTTTTTCAATCACAGCGAGAGAATCAACAATTAATAAAACCAGAGGAATGAACTGTAAAGCTGGATGTACCTGCATGCAACAGTTATCAATGATTATGTTCTCATATTTGATTTTGGGGTACAGCTGTGCCACCTCTGCACAGCTCTGCAGAAACAGGCCATCACCTAGTTTCCTGTAATAAGACAGTAAAGAAGAACACGTTTTGCTTTAACTGTAAAGCAAATCACATCAACACAATTTTATGAATTAATGGAGGACTATGATTTCAAGATATGCCAGATAAAGACAAAGCGTTTCTTTTAATTCACTCACATGATGTTGGCTTTGTGGACAGCGGTGACCTTGCTCCGCCCCTTCTTGGTGGCATAATCAAAAGCGAATTTGGCAATGCGCCGTGACTTCTCCCTGGTGATGATCTTCAAACATTCGATCACACCTGTCACACTCTAAAAAGCAAGAGGAGGGTAAATACAATTTAATGGAGTCGTTTTTATTAGAGATCGATGCAAGAGAATAATGATACAACACACGCCGTCTACACATTATTCAGCTGTCCAGTTTAATTTCTGGTGGAACGCATGGAGCTCATTTTTCACACATGCGTCACACATATTACAGAAAAGTATTATTCTGACTGCACACGTGTAAGGAAAACAACTTGCCTTTACAGCTCATCATTAAAAGAATTTTATTTGAAGCTGCAGAACTTTGGAGGAGCTTTGTTTTGCACATGCTTTCCATCAAACAAATCCAAAGTTCTACATTTTCCAGAAACCCTGTGCTATGTCCACCCACTGTCATAAACACACCTTAGTAATATCCACTGACATGGTGCTACAGCCCAGTATGTAAGTAGCTGCTTTATATCCTGTAAAAAAAAGTGCCATTTGTCTTTTTCTGTGTCAAATGTGCAGACCTGCATGGACCTATGTGGTATAGATGTAGTATGAATAGAACCGCCTGTGTGTGCACAGTCTGCTTTTAAAGTCCACATGCCAATAACTTTGTCCTCTCTGCATGTGTCTCTGTCTCCAGAGCTGCACGTTTCTGATGTGCAGTCAATGACCCCAACAACCTCCCTGGTGTTTATTGTTCTCCCGTTTGTTGTCTGTCTATTTGTCTCTGCTATCCTCACCTCTCTACCCTCTACTGTCACCCTAACCGATCAAGGCAGACGGCTGCCCTGTCTGAGCCTGGTTCTGCTGGAGGTTTCTTCCTGTAAAAAAAGAGTTTTCCATGGCGCTCCGGTAGCTCAACCGGATGAGACAGCGACCCATGTACAGGGGCTGTAGTCCCTGATGCTGCAGCTCATTTGCTGCATGTCCTTCCCCCACTCTTCTCCCCATGTTTCTCTGTCTCGCTTCACTATCCTATAGAACAAAGGCAAAACAGCCCGGAAAATAATCTGCAAAAAAAAGGAGGTTTCCTTGCCGCTATCACTAGGTGCTTGCTTACATATAAAAGGCAAGTAACTCCACACACTGACTCTTGACAAGGCACACCTGTTAATTCAAAACCATTCCAGGACACTACCTCATGAAGCTGACTGAGAGAACACCAAGAGTGTGCAAAGCTGTCTTGAAAGCAAAAGGGGGCTACTTTGAAAAATCTAAAATATAAAAAAGGTTCTGATTTGTTGAACGTTTTTTTGTTTACAACATAATTTATGTGTTCTTTCAGAGTTCTGATATCTTCAGTATTAATCTACAATGCAGAAAATAATTAAAAACGAATACAAACCATTGAATAGGAAGGTGTGGCCAAACTTTTGACTGGTACTGTAAAGAAAACCGAACTGAACTGCACTTAAGGCTACACACGTTCAAAGACACTGTAACATTTCAGCACCTGTCACAGTGATTTATCTTTGTTTGTTACCCATTTTAATGCTTCAGAAATCTTTCTGTGTGTTCAAGGGAAATCTCCCTCTTCAAAGAGAAAACCAAGTTCCTTTTTAAGTGGCTTTAAAACGTCTGTTCGCCCTCTGACTGCAGTGATGAAGAGCGCTGTTTACCTCGTGCTCCAGGGAGCTGTACTCCCCCTCAGTCTGCTCACGGATGATGACTAGGTCCAGGTTGTTGTGGCGAGTGCTGTAGCCCTGCAGGCTGTTCACATGAACCACATTAGCAAACAGGTCCAGTTTACGCCTGGGGAGTGACAGAGATATAGAGTTATTTCAAAACATCTATGCATACAAATACACAATTGATTTTTCTCACTTTTATTTTTTACATTTACCTCAGTCTCATTTCGTATGAAGCCAGCTCCCCTTTGAACTCCATAGGTGTGTGAATCTTTCCTGCAGAACAAAACATTAAAAAAAAAATTTTTTTAAATGTCAGAGCCATTCATTACTATTTACAACTACACTGTATTTAGGCCATCTACTTCATATATATGTAATAATAGATATTAGTATATATGTTGCAATTAAATGGAGATGCACAATAAGGAAACAACCAAACAATGAAAAATAAAAACCTTTCATGGCCACTTTGTTGTTCTTCATGGAGGTCAACACTTGCTCCAGTTTATCCTCACTGGCCATATTCTGTACTTCACTCAGATGGAACTCCTCAAACTCTACTGGGACATCACCTGCCTTTAGAGAAGGAAAAAAGAAATCAACTTCAGAAGGAGAAAAACCTGAGATCTAACTTAAGAGGTGGCTAAAGGGGAATAAATTTTTCTGTTGTATTATGCTCATATTTTGCATATTTTAGAACATTGCTGGTGTACAGCTGATACACATCCATGAAATGCTAATTACAGATTAACAGCGGAAGATGTTCCAATATATATCTAACCTCTTTCATAAAAAAAATCAGATTTTAAGTGTACATGTGCGTATTTATGAGGTTATTTAGTTACATAACGCTGGCTGATGCTGACTACATTTCCTAATATTTAATAGAAAAAAATAACATAAACCTCCTATTCATTTTTTAAAATTAGAAATAGGGTAACTCAATAAGCCTGGAGTGAGCCAAGAGTTAAAATAGCTTTAGCATGGATGTCTTGTAAAAAGTTTCCATCTAATGTTTTTGTACCATCACTGACTCTAATGTATTGTGGACCCCATGATCTTTAAAAAGCACAAAAGGCAGTAATGATCCCTGCAAAATGTACCTTGAAGACCTCCTTGACAGCAGTCATCAGCTCAGGTCCCACCCCATCTCCTGGTACCATTGTAACCTTGAAGGTGGCATCAGCCCGGGCTGGTGGGGCCTCTGCACTACAGAGACCAGCAGACACACTCAGGGGTCGGGAGGCGAGCTGCTGCCACCGGGGGCCACCAAGACCCTGAAGAATGGGGAAAAAGACACAGTTACACAAAGCACACTCTGGTTTATCCACAGCTGAAACAAGTTTGTTAATTCACTACCGTGTTGGAGAGTGGAAACGATAAGTTGATTGCTCAATTATTTAATGAACAAGTAATTCATTGACAAGTTTTTTAATGATCAATTACATGGGAGTCATTTTTCAACATCTCCAACACTCAACATTTGCTTGGTCCTCCATCTTCAGTGTGAGGATTCCTTGCCTTCCTCTGCTTCCACTAAATTAAATATCTTTTGACTTGTGGGTCATACAGATGAAGACATTTAGTGATGCTACCTTTGACTCTTGGAAACTGTTGGGCACTTTACCATTTTTAGACATTTTATGGACATAACTATTGTTGGCAGATTAATTGATCATGAAAATAACTGCAGTTGCAACTTGGAGTTTGTGTAGAAACAATAGATGTTTTCTGTATTCCATTTCATTCAATAAACAGAGCCCTCAGATTCATCTTCAAAGACATACATGGTGTATTCGGACATTGTGGGAAATGTTGCAAATCAATAAGCAATATTGATGGGGAAAACTATGCAGGAAAACAGTGCAGTCCTTTTTAGTTATTTTGGTTATAAAGAATAAATGAACTAAATCACAGTATGAGTATATTCTATTTATACTACTGTATATACTGTGATAACATGATGAGGATTTAATCCAAATTGCCCAATGCCAGTCACAATTTCTGATGAGATAAAACTAAGGTGGGAAATGATGGGTGTGACTTGTTTCCTATGTAGCTATGATTCACGAAGATCCTGAATAATCAGTCACTGAGCAGTGGGCGAAATGGGAGCTAAACTCTTCAAATGTCTTCTGCCAGAATGACAACTCATCAAGTCCCAACGCCTAAACTAATGAGGAGATGATCTGCACACCTTTAGACTGTTGTAAAGAATAAAGGATGTGACAGGTGAGAAAGGTGGAGATGACTGGACACAGAACCCAAGTAAATAGAGATACACAGACTTCTTATCAGGGCTGCTCCTTCTAAGACCGTTAGCTGAAGGTTAGCCTGGTTTAGCGGGTGGCTCACTCAGGACAGGGAGGTTACCATGTCAGGGTTAACGGAGACAGGCTGCCAGGCTAAGCTACTCTAGCCATCCACAAGGTACAGTTAGTGAGGCTGGCCTGATGGACGAGTACCTGTTGACAACCACAACTAACCGAGATTTGTTTTCTCGTAAACCATCTGATAAAAACAAACAGACACACAGATATCTGTATCACTTCTTAGTACCAGATAAATCGTCTCACTGTTAGCATTAACTTCAGACACAGACTGTACCGGTCAGTGTGTCAGACTGTTTCTTTGACAGCTGGTGCTAAACACGGTGTTTGAGTTTAATAAAAAATAAGCCTTCAAATACAGCAGCTCCTTTTCTACCAACAGATTTACACAATAAGCTGGTAAACATCTTCTCTGCACTCACCTTGACCAATGTTACTAAGCTTCCTCTCAAGGCGGCCGCCATCGTCACAGACATGCAGCAGCTAAGCGGCTTCTTCTGTGGTGCAGCGACGGAGTGAACCGCAGGACAACAGCGCCCCCCGCAGGACGGAGCAGCTGCTGCACGACAGGCAGCCGGAAGTAATGTACAGT
>NW_007577929.1:0-88359 GCF_000690725.1 Stegastes partitus
CGCATATCAACTTCAGTCAAGTTCTTTTTTTTCTCTTTTCTTTTCTTTTTTGCACATTTAAAACAACATTGGGTTTTAACAACTGTTGAACCAAATTACTTCCCAATAGGGAACTAATAACAGCTGCTGTTGCACATTTATCTAACAAATTAAAATATTAAAGTTAAGACCCGGGCTGCACGGGGTCTTGGTGGTTACCACTGTCGCCCCGCAGCTAGAAGATTCCCGGTTCGCGTCCCTGTTAGGATGCCCGGAATCTTTCTGCGTGGAGTTTGCATGTTCTCAGCGTGGGTTCTCTCTGGGTTCTCCGGCTTCCTCCCACAGTCCAAAAACATGTTGAGGTTAATTTGTAAAATGTCTGTAGGTGTGAATGTGAGTGTGCTTGGTTGTCTGTCTCTAAGTGTAGCCCTGTGATAGACCGGCGACCTGTCCAGGGTGTCCCCTGCCTTCACCCTCATTCCTCTGGGATAGACTCCAGCCCCCCTGTGACGCTAGTAAGGATTAAGCAGTGTATAGATAATGGATGGATGGAAGCTAAGACCCTACAGTGTTGTTTCTAATGTGAATTTACAGTTTAAAGCTATCTAAAAGATATATTTATCTGACTAAATAGAATTATAAGGTTAAGACTCTCCAGTATTACTAACAGAGATTTATCTGGCTCTGGCTAATTTAAAAATTCACAACACGCAACATGGAAAACCCAACAAATCCAAACATTCCCCATGAGCAAGTGTACCTGCAGCAACGAAGAGGCAGAAATCCCTTTTGACAGAAAGACAGCTCCAGCAGAACCAGGCTCGGGGAGGGCGACCATCTGCCTCGGACTGTTTGGAGTGAGGGTACAGTGGAGAGAGAAAAGGATAGCAGAAACAAACAAGAGAACAAAAACACTGGAGCAGTTGGTGGGACCAGTAGCTGCAGATCAGAGAGGTGCAGCTCCAGAGTCAGAAATACCTGCAGAGAGGCTCAGGAAGAGAGAGGACAGAGGACAAAGAGAGAAGACACAAAGCCAATAACATACAACGGTTTATGTAAATAGAAGAGATGACAAGGGTCAGCACATGTGACAAGTATACGAACAAGATAGCTGAGGTAAAGCATATTGGTTCGATTAAAAAAGTGGTGGAACTTTAATTCCAAAAGATTAAAAGAGAAAACTGAATTAAATCTGGCAACTTATAAAGTACAAAACAGCAGGGCAATAAAAAGAAAATAAGAGTGCACACGACTAGAGCAGCTTCAGGAAAAAACAATTAAGTTCTAATTTGAAATTACCAATAGACGGACAGGATTTAATGTTGGATGCAATATTCAAAAAAGTGCTTCTGGTTTCAGGCATCAGTGAAGAACTGATGGAGTCACTGAAGATGACCTAAGTGGTCATGTGGGTAATGTTCTGCAGAACTAAAACTAAATGGTAGAATTTTGAACTCAATTCTGTAGATTACTGGTAGGTAATGCAAATGAGTAAGAACAGGGGTGATCTGCTGTCTTTTCTTTGTACCAGCTCAGAGCCTGGCAGCTGCATTCTGAACTAACTACGTTAAAAGATTTAAGGTGGAATTATGGAAAAAAAGTATTCACAGCCTGAGCTACTGTATATAATACATCAGTTCTGACGGGGCGATGAGGCAATAGCTCTGCAGCAGGAAAAAAAAAAAGAAGCATATCTTTAGTCGTATCTGATGCTTTCAAACATCAACAAGACAAGCATGTCAAGTTCCATGTGACTCGACAGGATTGACTATTTTGTATTCCTCACTTGCCGCTTCCTTCAAAGAAAATGAAAAGCATTTGTACTGTGTGTAGTGCCGCTTGATTCACGCTCAAACTTTGATGTCTACTACACGTCTTTTTGATTTTGTTCTCGGTTCTTGAACAAACCCACTGCCCTCCTCAAAAAATGCCATATACTGTATGTGGTAGAAAGAGCTGGAAATGCAGACATGCATGCTTTTTGTTTTGCCATTTAATACAACCTGGCTGCTCTTTGTATCGACACGATTTTGTAGTCGTCGGTGGGAACAAAACTTTGGTGCTGTCTTTTGCGTGTCATACTATCAGGCAAGTATATCGAGTGTTTAGTGTGGAGAAAGGAAATGCAAGTGAGAAAGTGTATTCAATTGTGCAGCACGCTTATTGCCGGTGAAGCATAGAGCTTATTGGATATCAATACATCCAGCTAGTGTTGCCAGCGATAAAGGGCTTGTGAAAAGACGCAAGTGTGTACCACTGAAATATTGAGGTGTTTAGCTCAGTGCATGACACCTTCCAGAGGCCATCTCTCACTACCCAGACAGTGGAGTCACAACCGATCTTTGTCACGGTTCCTAAACACTCTCCCGAACTGTCAGTCCTCTGGGACGGACTGTCTGCCTTTAGCTGGCCACAGAATCAGCTGGCCTTGGGCAAGCCTGGAAGACATGGCTCAGAGGGAAGAGGACAGAAAGAGTGAGACGAGGAAACACATCCTTCTTCATGCAGCCCTCATAAAAAGTAATAAGAAGAGAAACTCACTGTAAAATACATGAGCAAATAACAGAATCCTGCAAGCGGATATCATAAACTTTTGAAAACATTTCTCTTTAGAGTTTAATGGAGGAACGAATCCATTTAGATTTTTGAAGCTCCCCGAGCTTAAAGAGAAGAAAGGGGCACATTTAGGTAGATGTTCAGCTTCTGTAGGCTTGTCATCAATTAACAGTAAATGAAGGGTGACCTAAGTTCATGTTTTTTTTTCCCTCCCAAGTGCCGTCAGGATTACAGAAAAAAAAAAAAAAAAGCGCAAAAAAATCTGTTGTGAGCTTCAGTTCGCATATGATGGGAAATGGGAGTGCTGCACAGAAATGTTGTTTGTCACGAAACCATCAGCAACCCAACGGCTCACAGAAGAAGATCATGCTGTGTTGTTGGACAAACATCAAAGGCAGAGGCCTCAAATAGTTTCTCTGTCACACTGGGTGACCCAGCGGCACTTCGCTTCCTCCATATGTACACAGACAAGTTGATATCCATAAACCCCACTCACTCACTCGCACACACACACACACACACACACACACACCCGTGCACAGTACTCCTGTGTGCTGATGCCGTAATCAGACACCCGCATCCTCTAACCAAACTAGCTGTTGTCGTTCTGCTATCTAGGAAGTAGCTTTTTTACTTGAGTGCACAGTCTGTTGAAGCAGCGACCCACATACAGTATCCCAGTCGGAGACGGGAATCCGTCACAGTTGTCTTGACCTTTGATCTCTATGTCTTTGAAACCTGGTCGCCCAACACCAACAACACTATACATGTGGCATCTGTGTTTGTTACTAAAGTTAGCTTAAAGTAGAAGTCAAGCCACACAGGGAGAGAAGTAAAGGATGTCAACACATTTCTAGTCTTGAGATGTTGTGCTGTGGCTTTTGGTTCTTCCGATGGTATCACTGGTATATTTAACTCACAGCGTGTGGAAATCACAAAAGAAATTCTACGACACTTGAGTATGAAAAACACTGACTAGACGAGGTTGATCTATTACTGTCTTGGTGATAATTATATAGCTAAAAACATCACTCGTCTTTATGTCGACCCACAAAAATCTGCAAGCTGTGAATTGTTAAAGACATAACGCTTTATGCATTCAGTGCATTTAAATTCAAACCCTATGCCAGATATAATTTTTTTCCCTCTGGCACCTATCAGGATTCATATCACACTTTGATATGATGCCTGACAAAAAAAAAAAAAAACTGCACAGAACTGCAAACAGTTTTGATCGCTTTTGATTAAAAGCTTTGATGAATAAACTTTTAGCCGCTATAGAAACTAGATTCCCCCTGAGAGCACATTAAGACAGGCCTTTTCTAACTCGATATTTTTCTCCAGATATACTTACTGTCTCACTCAAGGGACTCCTATACAGAAAAGAGAATGATGTTCAGTTGGTATTTCGTTACGGGAGTCTTTACAGTAATTGGCAATTTACTTCTAAGTTTTAATGTCTTGTTTCCTAAAAACTGCAGCAATCTGACAGTATATAATAAAGAAGTATCATAATATTGTGTCACCTTTATCCTTTCTTTTGGCCGTGGGATTTAACAAGATATTTTTACTGCAGATGAATTGCCTGATTGGAACTCACTCCTACACAAATTTCATGCAACACACACACCCATAGAATACAGAAGCAATTAATGCTGTTCTCCCAATGCAGTTTAAAACGCAGATAAATTATACAAAACATTGTTTTTATGAAAAACAGCCACAGACAGGCTGCTTCTCCTCTTGAATGACCTGAGAATTCATTAGAGACAACAAAGCGCTTGAGAACAAAAAAAAAAAGAGGAATAATTTCACTGAGAAGATTCCCTTTGGAAATACAGTGTGACTGTGCAAGTGGATGGACTTCAGGCCACCTGCTGCCGCCTGTGTGCTTTGTCTAATGGTGTTTGTCCAAAAAAGATAAGGACCTCTCCATGGACCAACCGATGGGATTTAATTAACAGTGAGTAACAGGGCCCGGTAGCTGTGATGTTGTCGTCTCCAGCATTTTTTTCATTAAAAAAAATAAAAAAATATATATATATTGTCACGCAAGAGACAACTCTGCTGCTGCAGCACAGAGGGGTTTTGTAGTTGTGGACTTGTGGGAATTACTCGAGGCAGTTTTTCTAAGTCTGGAAATGCAAAACACAGCCGGGTATCAAGTATTAATATGTCAGAGAATGTGACTGAGTAGACGCTGTTGCTAACCCTGGATTAGTGCTTCCACTGTGGTGGGGTGGGGTGGGGGGAAGGACTTAGTCAGTGACACCAAATACGTTCTGCTTTAATTACTCTTAAATTCTGATGTGTCACCATCTCAGTGACCTAAAAAGTAGAAGTTTACTTCTCTGCCGAGGACACGCATCGAGTCTGAGTGGCCGAACAAATGCGGAGTGGCACAAGTAGCCTGAGGAACACGCATTCATCAGCAGTGTCAATCAGTCACTAAGCCATCCACAAACAGCCTTTTTCGCTTCGAGTCCAGATTGTTTTTGAATCAATTTTTAACCCTCACCTCCGTCATCACCCCTGTAGGAAACAAGCAAAACTGGAAAGTTGTAAATAAACACATCCATTGTTCTGCGCTAGCGAGGTCTGTGCTATAATTAACCAAGAGGAGGTGGATTTTAGGAGTCAGGCGAGGCCAATCAATGCTGATCCACAGGACAGTGAAAATCAGAGGGCTCCTCTTAAACTCTGGCCACTGAGGCCGGCCAATCAAGGAGAGTGCTGCTACCATTTCCAGTGGAGATGCTATCCAAGATAAAAGGAGGGAAAAGGACATTTGTCACCTCATCATAATGCATTTTCTCCTGCGATTAGGTTTTTTTTTTTTTTAACTTAATGGCCATAATCAAAACTAATTTATTAAACCTTCCCTTGTTCACTTGCTACCTAAAAGTAGTCCTTCCACGCTAAGTAGATGCAGTTTTCTGTGTGTCTGTTTCAGGTGTATGTACATGCATGGCACAAAGTAATGACAGAGACTAGATGTTAGACCTAAAACACCCCAGCCTTGGTTTGGAACTGAAACTCTCTAAACTGTGTGAGATTAGACAAATTTAAAAAGGTGGCAGATCTTTTATTGCATGCTTTTTTCTGCAGCTGTTTCATTTATTTTGCCTCCATTAAAGGTAATCAATACTTTATAGATGACTATTACCATTTTGCTCCATTCCGTGAGATGTTCCTGCACACGATCGTCCTGGCAGCACAGCCGCAGCTCGGTGATTATGAGAATATGTCGATATGAATGTGGTTAAACTGTTTTCACATGACTTAACGCCTTAAATTCTATTTTCAGAAATGCCTACAGCCCTTTGATCACGGTTTGCCCTTCCATGTTTCCTTGCATATTAATAAATCTTTCATAATTGCGATTACATGCAGTTTTAAGCAACGGGGAAGCTATTAAGGTGATGCTTAGAGTGTGTTGAGCATCAGCAACAAGATTAGTCTTTGGTAATTTCTTTCTTCCCACACATGTTGCAATTTGTGGAATGCTTTTTTTCCACTTTTGAAACAGACATGTCTTTCTAGAGTTGAAACGAATACATTAGCAATTACCAGTATGTAGGCTGCAACCCAAATTCCTATTTAGTTGTAATATTTCCCAGAAGATAGGAAAACCATAATGAAAAAAATGCTTTTACAGAGAGATTGTTCGACGTGATATCTAAATGCTGCTGTTGAAAGTACATTGCCTGCTAAGCACAAATCCGTTTGAACTTCAAATAAGCTGGAGACAAACGTGGTGGGGAGATCAAGCCTATAAATCAAAGCAACAGCACTTCAAACACTGACTGCAGGGACAAGTGAATCACGAATGGGAACACTTACGTACTTATGTGCTTTTTATAACTTATACCAATGTTCCTTTTATTTTATTATTATTATTTTATTGGCTTCCTGCTCTTTCTGCGTCTCACATAACACATTTTATTATATTGTGTTCATGCTGAGGTTGGAATATAAAATACATTTGACATTTACATGACGGATTTATACAGCTCATGGTTCATTCACAGAAATCAATAAGTCACATTAGCAATTCCCTGGATGTCTTCTTCAATAATTATCTCACACACTTGGTCCAAACGCTAGATTTACTCGAATGTCAAAGATTTCTCCAGGCATCTGTCACTGAGATGACAAACGGGGAGCCTGTAAAACAGCATCATCCAAGGATGCGCAGTTGTTTGTGTGGCTTGAATCACTCCAGGCCTAATAAGTCAGCTGTAGACAAGGCTAATTAAGTCCTTTTTGTTTTTTGTTTTAGACAATTTCTCTAAATTGTTATGGAAATTCAAGTGACAGAAGAGTGTTTTGAGGAGTTTCACCATAGAGTGCAAGGGTATGTGCTGAGTAAAGCCCTGGATTCAGACAGAAAGTTGGAGAAAACAAAGCTGAGGCCAAACAGTGTTAGGTACTGACAGTGAGTCACTACAGGTTTCCATAGCCAGGAAAACAAACTGAGACAGAGCAGAAAATATGCTCAAGAAAAAAAAAGGGAAAAAGTGAAAACACAGAATTAAAGTTGAACGGTGAGAGAGACGGTTGGGCAAAGCGCTGGAGTGCATGAAACCAAGTTTTGACAGTCTGGGGGAAGAGAGTTCAGACCTCAGTTTCCTGACAACGGTAATTACTTCCCTGGCTTAACTCATGGCCTGAATCTCCTTCGCAGCCAACTAATGCTCACCACTTAGGTTCAGTGCTGTATGTTCCTGTGATGAGAGAAGAGTTTGTGCTTTACTTTTCCACAATCCAAACCTAACCAGTGGGGCACATTTCTTAAAGATGACTGGACAGCAAATTTAATCCTCAGAGGGTGAGAGAAGCTTAGGATTATGTGCCATATCTCACCAGCCAATGAGAGGATTTGAGCCTGTCGGGTTCTGATGTCCTGGCCAATCGCAGCCTGAGGCGAAGGATCAAACGCACATTGGAAAAGCAGCAGTAAAGAAATGATGCACGATGATAGCTGTGGTGTTAAGGAGTGGCACTTCATTGACCTGTAAAACACAGAATTACAAAAACATATCTGAAGAAAAAAAAAATCATTTTTGTAGTTTACTTTTGTGTTATTGAAGTAACCAGATTTTGATGTGCATGTAAATCCAACAGCCTGCTGTAGCTTTTAATAAATGGATTTAAGTCATGCATTTTGAAGAAAACAAGACAAAAACAAAAAAATGAGTGAATTTTTTTCTCCCCCTTGATTGGATTTACTTGTCCAGGATGTCAACATCTACCTAATCAAAGGAGTGCATGAATGCATAATGGGTTTTTCTGTCAGGCGCACTTGAAAGGCAAATGTAAATGAATCAAATAAATCAGGCATGCTGTGAAGACCACACAAACATAGTTTCTTTTCTTTTCTTTTCTTTTCTTTTCTTTTCTTTTCTTTTCTTTTCTTTTCTTTTCTTTTCTTTTCTTTGTGCATTGCATCGTTACTATCTACGATCCCTGCACATCCTTGGCTGGTAATTTGAATTGCAGTGCACCAAAACAACCAAAACTTGTAAACAAAAATGCTAAGGTTTAAAGAGCGATTATATCATGCAACTGCAGTGGAATGTGCAGAAAAACAAGACACTTTCATTTTTACACAGCAGTTATAAAACTGCAGCAACATATAGTAGAAACAACACAACAGGAAGGCCCGCTGCACTGTCAGAGAAGTCGTCTTCTGTTTGCTTTCACTGCCCTCTAGTGTCACATAACTGGTGACATTGGTGTCTGGCTGCTGGATGTTGATGCTACTCGCTGACATATGGAGACTTCACAACAGATGTTTTTTTTGATGATAGTGTGCACATATATACAAACACCTTTATGTATACATTCATAGATAGATACTGTAAGTACAATCCTGATCTACTTTTTCTATTTTTTCTGAAAATGATGTTCCTGCCAAATATTTACCATGACAGAGCAATACTGTATATATGTTGCCAACAACAACAACAACAATGCACATCTCTGCTATATGTCATACTGCATGCTGGGATATTTCCCCTTAAGGAACTTTAATGCCGTTTCACAAGATGAGCAAAGAGTGACAGTGTAAGAGAGACACACCCCACAGCTCTGGCTGGAGGATTCATATGCAATTAAAAATAAAACTGAAATGATGATGGAAATCAAATCAATTTGTAACCTCTGAAGATGAAGTTAATGTTATTATGTAGTTTGAAGACACTCTGCTCAGTTCACCAGGTGGACTTTTTCTCATCTCTTAACTAGGTCACCTCTCTGATTTTCAGCAAACTTATGTCATGACCGATCAGAGGAATTTGCATATTTAGCAGTAAGGGCACAACGTTTTTACTCAGAAGTGTTTGTTTTTAAATAGAGTCTAATTCCAGCACAGAAAACTAGAACCTATTAAATCAGTAAAAATTGGAAATTCTTTCAATATGAGCTACAAAAAAAATAAATGAAAATATCCTGTTGGAGAAATTGCTCTTTTAAAACCTCCCTATTTCTTCCTAGGAGCTTCAGTAGAAAGCAGCTGGGCTTCTTCTTCTTCTTTTTTAAGTTCTTAAAGATGTTTCACCTCTCAAGAACCTAAAAGAGAACTCTAGTTGCCTTCTACTGAAGCTCCTAGGATTACCATGACCTGGATGGCTGAGAATCTGCAGATATACTATGTGCTTTTTTTTTTCGCTGTGGATGTGGAAAGCGAATGACCCAGTCAAGGACACACTTCTGGGGTTTAAAAATGAACTCTGTGGCACCATTTAAGGAAGATAACCGAGATAACACTGACCTCATGACCTAATGTTCACCACCCTTCAAAATATCTACTTTATGGGTGTTAAAAAAAAAAAATCATAGCTCATTCACAGAAATCAGTCGTAATTTGCAAGTCTTTGATGTCTTTCTCAACAACCCTCTCACATATAGTATTTGATCCAAATGCTAGATTTACCCTGGCGTCAAAGGTTTCTCCAGGCATCTATCACTGAGATACGTGTGAGTCTTCCAGATGTAGAACTTGTCAAAAAAGCAGCATCCAAAGATGGCTTAAGTCACTTCAGGTCTATTTATTCAGCTGCAGAAAAAGCTGCAAACAAGACAGACGAATGTAACACTGACCTCAAGATGTTCCCACCTGCTACTACTCAAATAACTTCCCCATCAACATTTCTTTTAGTGGCACATGGATGTGATTAGTTCACACAGCCATGTTAAAGATATGCCTCACAACAACGTGTGAGAATTTCAACCCTCATGCAGCACACTGCCGTGCAAATCAGCTGCTCGACCCGCTGATACCACATTCATATTATACAAAAGAGCTGGCTTCTCTAATTTCAGCAATTCTATATAATATTTCATAATAGGGCTGAGTTTGGCAGACACAACTGCTGCAGATGTGCTTTCGAAATATCAGTTTTAATCCACTGCGTGCTGGTCAGTTGTGTAATGAAGCATTCAGGTCAACCTCATCAGCCTGTAAAATTCAATGCAATGTCATTACCATTTTTTCCAATTATTTGGTCTGATAATGTCATAAAAACTTGAAATATAGTTTATCAAGATACCACAACGAAAATCAAATAACAACAGCAGGTGCAAACTCTGTCCCAGTTGTCTGTAATGGGGTAAGAGAGACATTTTGACCTATATTCTGCACTATTTGTACTCTGTCAGCTGTTTGAGGGTTTGAACTATATGTTGACAAACTAGGACACGTCTGACATTAAGCTGGGGATCAGTATCACAGTGTACCATATAGAGTATTTGTGATAAAGAGTTGGTTCAGTCTGACCTTCCTGTTGTCTGATAGACCTTGTATTGGGACACAGTTTGTCCTCTATAGAAACGCCGGTTAGACCCGATTTTCCTCCAGACTGGTTAGAAATGAGAACGCAATCGTTGTCTTGAAAGACAGCAGTTCTAATGCCAGGAAAGTCTTACATAAAAAAATAAAAATAAAAATGGGATCTTGAGTAATGCCTATTGCATTATTTTCTTAAAGTGTTTCTACAGCACATGTAGAAACACAAGAAGAAAGAATTAAAGAAAGCCCACAGGGAAATCCATCATAATATGGTACAGTTATAGATGGACAAAAATCTGATTTGCTTTGACTCACTCTGTGCCAGACTTAGTTACTGGCAGCTTTTAAAAACTCATTCCAATAAACAAGCCATCAGTAATTCCACTTCTCATAAGTTATTGGGAACTGGGAAACAAACCAAAAGCTACCTTGTCCCAGTGCTGCAGAGTGTGCATATTACTTTAATGCCAACCATTACACATTTTTCAAAATATCCACACTGGCAAAGCTCCTTGGGTTTCCTGAAACGACTTCAAGCGCAGGAAACAGCATTCTGAAGTTTGGCATGGCTGTGCAAAAAGACTTAAATACAATAAATACACATTCAAAGTAAATGAACAAAATGGTCATTTTGAGCATATTCAAAAAATATTCTAAATCATGAGCACAATTTATTTTATACCAAATATCCTTTTTGTACAAAAAAATAAATAAAAAAATACTGCTGCATCATTATTAATTATAGCCTTGGGATTAAATTGCACTTTAGCCTTTTATCAATGTTTAGCTGCTTGAAGAAAGTCATAATGGAATGAATAAATGAAGATTATTACAGACTTTTATTAACATAATTACAACTCCTATCGCTTTTCCAACTGGAAGCTGCACCTGAGAGCAGAATGTGGTCACGTGCCTCGTGACCTGGCTGAAGTTATCAGCGGTGTTTGGAAAGATTTTAGGAATGTAGCACTGATAACAACCAGCTTCCACTATCCCAGTTTCACTGACCTAGTTTAGACAGCTGTGGGAGTGTGTCTGTAAAAGGCAATTCTCTTCAAATTAATAATTTATACAAACTGTCCGCATCATTTAGCTCAGAGCCGTGTATATTTCTAGAGACAAAATTTTCACCCAAAACAAGCTTGCAGAAAACCCAAACCCAATAAGTACTACGTGTTTGCAGATGCCAGAAGGATTGAATCTGACGATGTATTCATGAAATCGGATCAGCTTATCTTTTCTGCCCCTTTAAAACTGAAACAAAAAATATGCCCAGAGCACAGAGAATAAAAGAAGTCTACAAAGAACTGAAATTATGTTGCTACACGGATCTCTGTAGTGTGAAACTTTTTGTCTCTCTTGTGACACTTCAATCAGTGATGCTGATGCAGGTGTTTTTGTGAACTGTAAATTTCCCGTAGGTGTGAATAGTCTGTTATTTGTCTCTGGGTGCCACCAGGCTCCGGCTTTACCTGACCCTTAGGAATGAGCAGATACAGCTGATAGATGGACAGACATATTTCTTTTCTATTGTTTTCTGTAAAATTGTTTCCTAATTCAGGTTTTTGTTGCCATGTAAACTTTGAAATGCACCAAAGTTTTGCAGTCTCACATTTTTTCATGTAAATAAGAAGTATAGCTTGCTGACACCCCTGGCTTCAGGTGAGTCATTTAAATGGTCCACACTTAGTGATTTTTAGCCTTAGCTAGGTTCTAATAAAGGGCTTTCTCCGTGCTTCTCCTTCACACACTGCAAGTTGCTAACTAACTAACTATTGGGAGCAACTTGGGGTTCAATGTTTAGCCCAAAGATGCTTTGACATGAGGAAGAGAATGGAGCTTGCGAATAGCGGACAACCGACTCTGCCACCTGAGACCAACCACTGGCAGAGTTCCAAAGGAGCTGCAGGATAATTGATATTGTTGCATCCAGCCTTTAATCCAGGATCTTTAGTCTACTTCCAAGAAACCCTTGTTCAACCATTATCTGTAGGTACTCTGCTCTAATCAGTGATTTAGTGGAATTAGTTTTCCTGCTAATGCAACACACGAAGTCATGGTTAATGTTTGATTTCTTCTTTTACCATTGTGCTTGTTTTGGATGAAAATCTTTGGACTTTATAGATACTTTACAGATATGAGTTGGCAGATTTTATTGCCTTTGGACATTTTTTACTCCGTTTCCTGTTATGTTATGCTAAGCTAAGCTAGCTAAATACTGGCTCTGATCTTATGAGAATACTAAATATCTTCTCACATCAAAAAATTAAATAGACATATTTCCTATGAGACATATGATTTTTTTGAATGCAGACATTTCACTGGTAGTACAATGTAATCAAATGGACAGTGTATGCGTTTGTGAATTTAGTTGCCTTGTTTATCAATTAGTTTATATTTTCAACAAATTTGGATGAACCCTTGGTTTTTGTTGCTTCTACCTTTTCTATTTTCTAATCTATGTAATTGATTTGTTTTTTTTGTTTCTTTTTAAAACAGCCTATTCTTTGTTTATTATGTCTGCTCTTTCTAGTTTCCAATCCATTTCATCGAATTTGGTGTTTCAAACTGTTTTCATACTTCCACATTGCCTGCAGCCATTAACAGAAGTGTGTTTATCAGGCCGTGTAGATGTGCACTCACACACACAAAGTTAAAACGCATGATTAACACTGTGAGAAAATGATTGATGAACTACAAGTAAAACTGCAAAATTCAAGACCCACGAGTGTAGTTTGAAATCCACTGATGTATTAGACCGGTGTTAGTTAGGATACAGGCAAAGCATCTCAATTGTTGGTGGGAGAATCATTACTTTTTTTTCTACAAGCTTATCATTAGGAGAGTGTTTATCATATAATGCTTGCAGAAACATCCACATCACTGACTATACTGATAGTTGTCCACTAGATGGCAGCCTTTACTCAAACTAGTCCGCAATCCCAGCCCTTCCACCAACCCGACTACAGCCGCTCTGCTGCCCGAGGACATCATTACACACTCAATAAAGCAATAGTCAGTCATTTTCTCTGCTTAATTGATCCCTCTGCTACTCGACAATAGGTGGTGTGACATATTTTACTGCAGCACAAACGGCAAGCATGCCTCAGAGTGAGACATGCTATTTGTAATTATCTTGTTGTTGTGGTCTTGCCTGACCTGCCATCTGTAGACAGCATGCAGTGCACTTGTTGGTCAGCGGCTGAGGTCAGAGGCTCAGCAGGGCTGTCCTCCTGGAGAGTCTGCAGGCCTGTAATGACATTGTCCTGGTATTTACCAGAGCTTGTGAAACACTCGTCTGGAGGACAAGAACACAGCATGCTCTTGCTCAATCCAGAACTATTTGGGAACAGATATAGAAACTGACAACATGGTAATCAAGAGCAGAGGCTTGATAAGATAATGTTTATATTTACTATCCAAGTCAGTCAGACACACAAACACAGTTGCACACATGCACAATAACATTAACATGGATTATGTATCTCATGAGATTTGTTGTAATTTTACTTGGAAAAAAAAGCGCAGTACTTTTGCAGTGCCCTTTATTAAATCAGTTGCTTTCCAATAGTTTGCTGCTTCTCTGAATCGACGGGGCTGAAGTTTGTGCAAGTTCACGCAGGGTGAGAAGTGAGGTAGATCCAGGACAAGAGTTTAGTTTATTACAGGGCTTAAAAAAAAAAAAAAAAAGCAGCCGTTTGCATTCTCATACTGTTATCGAAAAGTTTATAGCCTCTAATTCACTGTACCAGCCCGCACAGACATGAATTAAGCCTAACCTAAGAGAAAAATTCAATGAAGACTCCTATTGGAAAAAAAATTTCCCTTAGTCTTAATCCATGTCTGGCAAAGTGAGTCAAAGTGTTTGGCCTGTGGGATTTAACAAACACACCCATCAAAAACCTTTATATAAAGCATCATTTTTTGGAAAGTAGCTGTTGTGACGCTTTAGGCCTTTTAAGCGAGGAAGTCTTGTTTTATTGTACAATTAATACACATAGTGTTCGATGTATACGACTAATTTAACAGAGACAAAATGGATTAAAGCACACCAAAACTCAACAAAGTAGCATTTGGTTCGAGCATAAAAAATGCAGTATAGGCACATTAACTGGAATAATTAGATCAGTTTTTTCTTCTTCTCACAAATTAGTACACGGCATGTTATCATTGCTTTGTGTGTGTTCCTGCAGCCTCCCTCCCTCCAGCCACTCCTTGTGCTGTCAGCATGGCAGGGTGGAGCTGACGGAACTGCACATGTTTCAAGCATGCTCTGAAGCTTCCCTCCCTCTCTGTCTATTTCCCTTTCCTACCCACAGCACACGCATGGGTAAGCCGAGAAAGAAAAGAGGGAGGGCCCAGTGCCTGTAACCGGCGATGCTTTTTACCAATCACAGCGGTTTCCCCACCCTCTCCGTCTCCCTCTCTGCCTCCCTTCCTCCCATTTCTGGTCCCTCCCTCTGTCTCTAGGCACGCCAACCTCAGAGAAAAAAAAAAAAAAAAAAGTCCAGGGAAAAAAGTGATAAGCAGCAAGCAGCTTCTGGGTTTTGCTTTCAAGCGGACTCCTGCTGAATCGGTGTGAGTGAGTGTGTACATGTGCGTGTGGCGCGTTCACTCTTTCTCCTGCCACAGTAGCAACACACTGCAGCGGCGTCGGGCCTGAACAAAAGGCTAAACGCAGCAGAGCCACAGGAGGGGAAACTCAGGGATAGAAGCAGAGTGGCCCAGCGTGACTGCACTTCTCAGGGAGGAACTCAACCTGCCATTTAGCCCTCCTGGCCTTGGAGTGGAGACAGGACGGTGTACCAGACTGGCCCAGGCTGCCTGTCTGAGGAACACACCCTGTTGCTGACAGGTGTGTCTTTCACTTTGTCTACCATTTATATAGCTGAGATCCTCTACTGAAATTCCTGCACCTGCCCTGGGCGTCTTTCCTCTTCATCCACCTGCTCTCCAAGATGTCAGACGATGACTGCCGCTCGCCCATCGGCCTGGACTGCTGCAGCTGCTGCCTGGACCTGGCCAATGGCGGTGATGACTCCATATCCAGCAGTCCAGCTCCGGGCCTTGGCAGCACAGGGGGGCTGCCAGGAAGCCCCACCAGCCCCAGTGTAAATCACTTCCGCCAGCTCCGCAACCAACTGATGTACCAGAACCTCAACACGGACAAGCTGAACAACATCATGAGACAGGACTCCCTGGAGTCAGTGGTGAGGGACCCCTGCTTCCTGCTCAACGAGGGAATCTGCAACAGCAACATTGACCAGACCATGCTGTCCATCCTGCTCTTCTTTCACAGGTATGTCTGCTGTCCACTCATCATCACCACCTGCTTATCTGATACGCTAATGACCGAAACTATGTCTTTCGTAAAATTAAGAAATGTGAACTTGAACTTAAAGTCATTCATTAGCCCCTTCAAGGCGCGTTCATCACAAACTCCTCCTTTTCACAGATGGATCTGCATGTCAGATCTAATCACAATATGAAGAGCATATTCTGTTCAAATGAACCAGATGGTAAATGGATGCTAATCAGGTTTATTGGATCTTCAAAAAAAGCTGACATATGTGTTTACAGCCATGGATTAAGTATAGGCGAGGAGGGGTGCATTCATTTTGTTGAAATGACAGTTTCAAAGCACCTTATGAGCTTCACAAGAGCGTGCACGACAACATATTGGGATTTATTGGCAGATTGTCAGATTTAATTCGGTTGCAGGCTGACAAATGAAGCACTGTGCTTTTTATGTTAGTTCGCATCCAAAAATAATTGGAGTGTAGATCCAAAACATTAAACAATAAACAGGCAGTTATTCACCTCATAGAGCCTGTTCACGTCCACATATCCACGTCTTTCATGCAGCATATGTTACACAACACGACTCCTATAATGATGTGTGTGCGCTATACAGTATTAACGCTCATGTGTTTTCTTTTCGTGAAAATATCCAGCTGAAGGGCAATTATTGCTATTTGTAAGACATACAATATGCTTATAGATTCACCATGCTGTAAGGAGCTTTTCTTCTAAACAACTAAACACTATGTGGAGAAAATGAAGCCAGAGAAGAGAGGTAAACAAAGTCTAACCTAGAAAGAATGCCTTACAGAAACACAAGGTTATTCAAAAACAACAGTTTGTTGTCATATTGATTCAATTAAAATGATCTTTTATAGCTAGAGGTCAATTAAATCTGGCCTGACTCCTTCTCTTGTCTCTGCCAAACAGTGTTAATAAAACACTGTTTGGCAGATCACTGCACAGTGTTTGTGAGGAGGAGAATGTCCTGCTACAAAGTTATTGCCAGTTGGACAGTTTGTTTGGCAGCTACTGTCAAATGACTTCAGCCTCAAATTAACAGTTACCATCTTTCCAGTCGACTACAGTTTTGCTGAACTACTGAACCCGAGCCAGCCGTATGTAATTACATATGGTCCGTCTGGTGGCGATCGACGGCGAAATAGCTGTGAAAACGAATATAACATGCATGTTATCAATGTGAGAGCCACCTTTGAGTGTCGTAAATTGCAAAGCTGCCGTGATTTGTGTCAGTAAAACAGAGATATGTGTTAAAGGATCACAACATATCAGAAATACACAGGACATGTGATAACAAGTGGGGTTTTCTTTACTGTTTGTGGTGGTATAGAAGTGAAATCCTGATATCAGAACTGACCTTTGGTTTCACACCTACCAGTCAAGGCATTGATTTTCTACAGACTATTGATAAGGCTGTTCTGACTTTATTTAGTTTTCCAACCAAATACTGAGGCTGAATCTTCACATGAAAACATAACCTCCAATTCCATGTGCGTAAATGTTTTTAAATGTAAGTTTATATTTACGGGGAAGTACATTTACAACTTTTAAAACATAAATCATCCTCTGGAATGTGAATCCTCATAAAAAAAAAAAATGCAATCTGATTGACATGAAAACTTATCAGGTGAACCCACCTTGTCTAGTCAGATAAAATATCTTTCATTAATGTCTGTCCTGATAAAGTGTACCTGGAATGAATGTGGCAAAGGTAATTATTACCATTGATCCAGTTATGTTCAGGTGTTATCATATCAGTAATGTTCCCTGGCCAAGACGCGCTATCTGTATTTTATCAAACTTCTCCAGAAGCTGGGCTGCCTCAGAAAATCCAGACAAGTTAAATTTTAACCTGCCTTTACTCTCCTATAGGTTTTTAAGGCTGTTCTTATCTTCTGCTGTGATAATTTAGACTGCATGAGTACAGACTGTACAACAGAATCAAAACTGTTTACTGTGGCGTGCAGCTGATGGAGCTGATGACAGCGATGATTAGAACTTAACAAGGTTTAACTTCATTTTGCAGCTTTTGGCTGTAAAAGCTTATCGGGGCTAAGCTCTCGGGCTGTATTAGCTTTTATATGACTCGTTTAAAATATCTGACAAACTATGAAGCAAGGCAAACTTCTGTCTTCCCAAGACGTTGGATATAAGCTATTTGGAGAACTTCCACACTCACTGTATTTTTTCCATGTGACGAGTTACATAACAGGTGCTTAAAAGCTCATTAATTTCACACCTTTAAAGGCGGTATTGTTCTTGGTCTCCTCATAGCTGTTGCTGTGAAGCTGCATAATTCAATAAACAATCTTTTCTTGATTTATTTATGATAGTGAGGTTGTGTCAGTGTGATACTGTCACATAAAGAACAACAGTGAGGAAACTTTAGTTTAAGTACTGCAGCTACAAACTGTGCTTTAATTCTGTATAACACTTTCAACATGCCTTTAGACGACTCGCATAGGCTCAGATGAGTTATTATTCCCTACATTCACTGTTTACATTGTCACAAGTTGAATAATGTCTGCTGGTAGGACTTTGTGAAAGTGTAAGAGGCTTCTCTTTTCAGCTGCGCTATTCAGACTTAGTCATATATATATAATTTCTTACGTAAGTACCAATATTTTTTGACATTTCTGGCTTCAAGGCAACAATTTTTACCTGTGCCATTGGCCACTGTCCGTCTGTGCCAGCTCAACTGTTTGCCTGACAAACAGAGCCTTTAGCCAGAACACTTTGTCCCTGAACCTTCCCTCCTCAAGAGGGAATCAACAGACATGAATCATGTGGCTTTCATGGACAGGCTTTCTCACAGGATTAAAACATTGATTTCAAATGTGTAGCCTTGTGGTTTTTTCATGCAGAAACACAAACACACTCATTCATTCGCACTTGTACTCACAGTATAATCCTGTCAAGAAAGCCGCCTTGCTGAGCTTAAGTTTGCAGAACTTCATGCATTTTTCAAGCATTCACTTTCGGAGGGCCTGGCGTCTGATGAAAGCCTGGCTGAGGCTGACAGGCTGACCTCACCCTGGGTGGTCAATCTGCCCAGCAGCTATCATTCTAATTTGCCACTTGTTAACAGAATAAAATGTTCAGCATAGCCCGAGGAAGCATGCCAGGACATCTTTTGGACTTGTTGAATATCAGTAAGAGCCAGTGGCAGCAGCCAGAAAACTTGTTATGTAAATGATTCAAGGGTCAGAGAAATGTGCTGAAAGGAGAATTTCAAGTCATAAGTCCTACTTGGTGTTTGAGGCAGTGCCAGAAACCCCCCCGAGGGCCACTGGATCTGTGATTTCCACCGGATAAAACCAGAGGAAATGTGTTGATTTTCTTTGAGGCTTAGAGGACTACACTTGGCTGGAATGAGAAAGGTACTTCTGCACACCTTCACCACAGGCAGCCAGTCACTACTTAGCAGCCACTAAACACCGTCACCTGCCAGGGTGAAGAGGTGAAGAGCCTGCAGCGATGACACAGACATTTATCACAGATCTTCAGGTCTGTGACCAGCCAGTCAGCTGGTAAGCAGTCAAAACACAAGAACTTCAAAACCAGCAACAGCACGAGAAATGACAAGAAGTGTCAAAGACCTCATAAAATAACTTTTCTCTACAGAAGCTACAAATGTGAGTGTAGGACAGGGCTGAAGAGGAGGGATGTATCCTTGAGAAAAGATTTACAGACAAGATAACAACAGTCTCTCTATTAAATCTATGTATTAGGTAATGCAAAGATAAGCAGGCTGTCATCTTCCTTTCTATTACCCACAACTGTACAAAAGTTCAAACAGTTAAGCGTTTTTGCTGGAAAAGTGTTTATATAAGCTGCTACACCAGTGCAGGCAAGAAGCTGCATGATGTGTGTAAGGATGGAATAACTGTCATCTCCTGATTCTAGTCTACAGACTGAAAAAGGAGAAAGGATTTTCCAGCCGTGTAGGGAAACACTGTAATTTCTTTGTCAGGCTAATATGACTGTCAGTCTGTGAGACAGGATTTGTGCTTTTGTACAATAAACTGTACAACAAAAGGCAGCAAAAGGATTCTGACAGGAGAATCACAAACTCTGACTGAGTCTGATTTTCCGCAACAGTTTATCCTTCTGACATTTTGTGGCCCAGATCAACTGACCCCATTAGAGTGGTTAAGGTTTCTCAATCTGACCTGAGATCACTGGCCGTTGGCTTTGGTCCAGTGGATGACTGAGCATCACCCAGCACTCCCACAATGCAGCGGAGACAGGATCCAGCTGTGTCAGACACCCTGCTGGGTTTTAAAGCCCCATTCTGTGATCCAAATATAAACCACAAAGTAGCTTTGCTACAAGAAGCCCAAGGTTTTGGAGTGAAGGCCTATATTTAGTGATCTGCTGTGGTGGTTATGGAAAGTGTCTTGGCCATGTGTAATCCATCCAGGAATCTATACAAAAGTACTTTTAACTATCCTGAACATTTTCAAAACCAAGGCGTGTCTGTGAAACTACTGGAGAAGCTTCTGTAACCTAAGAACGGATTCCATCTCTGCAAATATTACATAATTAGTTGGATTTCTCTTTGAGTTTTATAACATAAGTGTGAATCAGTAGAATAATATCTCCCTAATCCTGGGTGTGCCTGTTTAGGTAATTTACATGCAGGTCACACCTGAAAAATGGTCTCCTATCAGTCGGGATGAATACAGGGCAGTTGTGCTTGCACAGTCTTCGAGGAATGATGATTTGCATGGAAGACGATGCACATTTTGGGTGAACTCCCACAGAGAACACACTGCACCCTGTTTCACCCCAGACTCTGGATGTTTTAATTATGCATAACTACCTTGCGGCCTTGATGCTTTACTTTTAATACATTAATTTGGAATTTTTTTTAATCTACATGTGTGATCACATGACACACAAATGGAAAAAAATGAGTGAAAACAATATATGAGAGAGAGGAGAAACTAAGGTGCAGATTCAAGTCAAACCAAGACAAATTATATGATTATTATCAGGACTGTTTTGCAGATAACACTGTGGTGGTACAGAAGCCCACAAATCAGTCAGGAATGAAACAATGTGGGCTGAAGTAAACAAATCGCTGTTTCCTCCATATTATATATTGCTTTCTATTTGGCCCCATTTTCCAGATAAGTGAGAGGCATCACTGGAGAACAAAGCACACTCATCACACACAAGCACAATTACAGCTCCATTGTCTAAAAATCAACATGAGTTGTCACAAGCTGTAACAGGCAGAGGGATTGGAATGAAACAAACTACTGCATCGGTGTTGAAATTCAAATTTCATATCTCCTCCACTCCTACAAAGAAATTCCTGGGAGATATCAGTGTAATCTAAAATCCTGCAAAGACACCACACAATACAGTACGAGGGAGGAGAAACGCTATTCTCATTGCTGTTGATAACTTTTCCCATATTGCCCACATAAAAGGCCCAATAACGTCAAACACATCGTTGCTGATGACAGAACCAGTATCCAGTTACATTCTTTTTTTTTGATTCATGGCCTATTTGCAACAAAACACGCAGCAAATTAGTGTCTCTTGGTAAAACATGTCCTACAGAAGTCTGAAGACAGCTTCATGAACTGCAGGTGGCAGAGATGTAAACACAATTATTGGCAAGAAGGCAAAGGGAAGGATGTCAGGGTGGGAGAACAGATTTCATGGCCAGGCAAGTTTTAGGAACCAACACCGACAAACAAAGGCCAACGAAAGACTGAGCAGCGTCAGGGGAGGGAGAGAGGAGTCAGAGGTAGGCTGTCAGACAGGAGGCCGGAGCGAAGACAAAACATAGCCAGAACTTGCTAAAAATAGCAGGCCGTTGACGTTTAGTGGAACTAAGATATAGGCCGACTGCAGATGTCTGTGGTAAAAGTCGCAACATTTTTCTTTAGCTACAGGAAGTCATTTCTTAGTAACGGAAGAAAGTTAAAAGGCCTGAAAAGTGTTTGCTTTACAGTCGTTTTTATGAATTTCCTCAATAACATAGGCTTTGACCACTTCTTGAAAGGACACTATCTGGGAGCGGATGATTGATGAACAATATTAGAAACTGCTATAACACGTCGGTGTATATTTGGCGCGTTTGCACCTTGATTTTATTACTGAGAGACCAGGTAAAGAGGGATAAACAGTAATAGCTTTTTAATGGACCTGCTGGCTTCCAGCCTGGTTGTTGTGTGACTGTGTGAACAGGCTGCCCCTGGTGCTCTGCCAGAAGATGCCTGGAACCACCAGTGAATGGTTTTAGGCAAGCGTCTTTAAAGTGATGATCTTGTTGCTGATCTTCCTAAATACACAGATGCAGACAGTAAATGCCGTTATTACCATCCTCTTTAGCAGACAGACACCAGCTCAGAAATCTAAAGACACACCCTGCACCACAGGTTGATGCAACCTCCTGTGGACTGCCTTTTCTTTACAAATAGTGCCGTTGTTCCGTGTTCAGTTGCCCCTAGCGACATGGCAAACATAACATCTGCTTTAGATTGCCGTTACAGCATCTCTACTTTCTGTGCATGTAGTTTCAGCAGAACCTTCAATATAGTGTTTGCATGACTCGTAATATCTTCTCTTTCCTCTTATTGGCATGATGCTGCTTTGTTGTCATAGCACAACAGACCTACTAGAGTAAAAACAGGTTACGTAAACTGTGTTTCACAGATTAACAAATGCATAAAAAATCAGCAATGTGTAGCTTTAGGTCAGCCCAGTCTCACACACACATGCACACAAAAGTATAATAGCTACATTGGTCCCTAAAATGTAGGATTTTCACAGAAAAAGATTGTAAAATTATGAGATGGTTGCATTTTTAGAGGCTTTTCTTTTCTCATCACCCTAGCAACCTAGAAAACAAACACAGCTCAGTGGTTAGCATTTGCACGGGTATATTTTAACCCAAACCACTTAACCAAGTTGTTTCGGTGCCTGAACTCAACCAACTAGATTTGCAACAAAAACACAAGAAAACAGAAACTAAATATGAGACGAGAGAGACACTAAAAACAGCGACAACTGAAAACACAACAAAGTGTTAAAATACTACGAATAAAACTCCAGTCTTCTGGGTAAAAGTGCTGTAACCGCTACACCTTTGCAGCTTCCTAATGTGTACTTTGTGCTCTTTCTATGCACAAAGTAAAAGAAACTTGCGAGTCATGTCACATGGATGCAGGCCAATAGTAAACAATAGACCAAAAAACATGGCCTACATCTCACCATTTTGATAAACACGCATTGTGAAACCAACCTGTCTTGTGCTATGGACCTACATAGCTATTGCACTTTTCCTTGTGACTTTGTGTTGTGTGGAAAATCGTTTTTTTTTTCCAAACTTAAAGGCCTGACTACATTTAACATTTTTCTTATTGCCAAAATCCCATAAAAAAAAACACCAAAATCAAGGAACTAGTCGTACTGCCAAGTACTAACTGTGTTGCTAAAACCTAACGTAGCTCGACCACTGTGCCACAGAACTCCATGTTTGCCAAAAAACAATTAAAGCACACAATAAACCAAACAGTTGTGCTGGGTGACATTTTCCCTCATTATGACAAACACAGATGTTGTGATTTATTTTGATGTGCCACCCTAGTACCATAAAGATTTCCAAGAATAGAAATTCAACAGCTGAAATAGTCTCCAAAATACACTACTCACTCCTGTTTGAGACACGTTCGCTCCAGAAAAAACCTACCATGATTTATTTTAAAAAGTCATCTAGTCCCTCTGAAAAATGAATCCCTATGTTGATGATTGTTTTCCATAAATGTATGTTTTCAGCAATGACTTCTGTCCAGCTATACAGAGAGGAAAGGCAACTTCAATGAAAATAAATGTACACTGTGTGAATACATTTATTTTTTTTGTGTGAGGGGTGCAAGCCAAATAAGTGTGTGTGCAGGTCCCTCAGTTTTTGGCAACCGGAGGCTGCTTTCCAATCGGTTGCTTCAGATTTTCCAGGCGAAGGGGACTCCAACAACGCAAACGTACACATGAGCACATTTGCAGAATACAGTACACAAAGGTGACCCATTGCATTATGCCGTTGTTGACACATCACTGCAGCAGAATCCAGCTAAGCTCTTTTGCCCCGACTGTCTGAGTCCACATGAAGTATGTACCAGTCGCGGATTAGAAATCTATAAGTGACACACATTGTCATCCAGGTCAAATCCTCAAGATCAGGGTGTGCTGCGAAACTCTTTAAGAATTACGAGAAGGAACTGATGACCTCTGTCTTATCCTTGAAAAAGAAATGACTTGTTAAAATGCTTTGAGTCTATTAACACTACATACAGTCGTCCTCAAATGTATTCATACCCTTCCATTAAAGAAAAGGAAAAATTCACAGTAGTCACTCAAATAACTAGAAACTGAAAAAAAAAATTGCAAAATTATAATTTAGTGAAAAAGGACATTGCTTTTATATTGTGTTTGGGAAAAACAAACAAACAAACAAAAACTGTCCCGGACAAGCGAGCACACTTTGCTGATGAGCAGTGGGCCAAAATCCAAATACCTGTCAACAGGTGCAGACGTCTGATTGAAAGTTACAGAAAACACTTGATTGCAGTGATTGGCTCAAAGGTTTGTTCAACAAAGTATTAGTTCACGGGTCCCATCATGCTTGTTTGCTTGTTTTTTTGTCAATTTTTTGTACTTTTGTCAATTTCAACCTATTTCAGTGACAGCTGTTTTTTTTCCTTCTTTATTGGGAGGGTATGAATACATTTGAGGATGACTGTAGTTACTGGTTCTTCTCATCAAAAGTAAAGTCTGCTCTGATTGGTCACAGGCCTGTACGAACACCATCCGCACAGACAACTGTCATGGGTGATGAAATGAATGTTGGTGTATAAGACAGGGATAGTAAAAACTGGAAAACTGAAAATTTCCACTATGTCAAAATTGCAGTTGTTGGGGCTGTGGGCTGTGTTTTCAGCATATCAGCAAAGTCACTGATATTAGCCGATAAAGTGATAAATGAAATATCGGCACTGGCTGGCTTGAAACTAAGAGTCAGGCTAAAAGTTCACAGTTCAAAAATGTTGTATAAAATGAAATTATAAATAATACTTTCCCCAGTTAATGTGCACATTTAAAAAGCATTGTATTTTAGGCTGCATCTGCCAGACCAACAGGAGCAGGCATAATGATATGTTAATTCAACTACAGAAGAGCGCTGATGTTCTCTCTAATTAACTGGAAAAAATCTGTGCACACCATCAGCCAAAAATGATTTGGCAAATCGGATATCAGCAAAAATTCAATACTGTGCATCCCTACTTGTATTGTATTGAAAGTGCAGGATGCCCAAAAAAGCATTTTCCCTGTAGATCACCACGATTAAAGAGATGCCTGTAAAACTGTTGACAGAACACCTCCGACTGCAAAGAATGTTGTGTTGTTGTTGTTTTTTTTTTTTAGCAATCCACAAAAGTTTACTACTTGTAAAGCTTTCAGAGAAGTTAGTTTTATTTGTGTGTTGTTATTTGAAGGTAATAGACTTGAGGCAGAAAAAGAACATGTGGGCGGGGCAGTGGGGAGAATACTAGTGTGCATGTGCATGGGAGGCACTAATCAGAAGCTAGAGAACTTTGTTGGTCTGTGGTCTCTAAATTTAATCATTATGGCCAATAAAACACTTACTTTGAAAAGAGAATTTAGATCGCCTGTAGCCTTCCAGTCCTTATGAGGCATGTCCCCTCTCAAGTTGAATTGTACCTCACCTCTGCCTATTATACATCTTTGGGTCTTCTGCATTTGCTTTGCCAACATCGAAAGTGCTTCTAAACAAAAACATTCCCAACCACCCCAGCGGGAGCCTGGGGGGAATCAGGCACAACATCTGCAACGTGTTTCCATGACAAATTCCTCTGGTAAATATGTTTTCATCTTTCTCTTACATAATCTCAAAGTTAGGATTTATGCACAAACTCTCCAAAGCATGAATTTCACATTTGTCACATCTGATGCTTACAATAACGAAGCAGCAGCTTGCATGGAACGGATTTTACACTGAACCATTTCAGCATATTTGAAGGTGGAATTAGTCATCTTACAAAATAAACTTCAGCATTTAGAGCTAAATTCTTGGCAAAAACAAGCACTGTGATCAACACAAACCCCTGTAAATGGATGGGAAGGATTTAAAACCCTGGTTCCTTTAAGGTCCTGGCTCGGGAAATGAAAAAAACAAAGTGCCTTTACAGAATGAGAGGAGGAAACCTATGTATCTAATCTCCACATAATCTGGTTATAGTTACTGAGACATACTGACTAACATTTACCTGCATTGTTTTAAGCACTAAAGGTACTGTTTTTTTTTTTTTCTTTTTAGTACACTGACTTATTCCTTGTTTCTATGGCAAAATCCTATTATTTTTTTCTTTATGTATAACCACAGGGTTGCACTGGCCTCAGTTGTGATGCTCTGCTTCTCCACATCACTAAAAATAGAGTCAAGAAGCGCACTGATAAAGACCTGTCTCCCAAAAATTACACTGCTGTTCAACTAAACTGCATTTTCAATCATGCAACCAGTCATGTATTCTGGTTGATCTGATCATGAAGCAGCAGTGTCCCCTCCTCTTCCCTTCCCTTTTCTCCTTCCTTCAGTCCTATTTTTTCCAGACTGCCCTGAACTACAGCCACTTTATAGAGATTGTAATCGCCCTCTCCCGTGAGCTCTCCATCATCATTTTGGCTTCCTCACACGTTATTTTTTGCTAACTGCTGTTTATTTACTGACTAGTGTGCAGACTTTCCGGCTTTAATCATCTAACGAGAGCACACATCTTGAGGTTGACATAGAGGAATGGTACATTTATGTGCTTGTGTGTGTTTCATTATGATGAATTAGCCATGTTGAGCAAGTTTCAAGACTCTGTGAGTTGAATTTGATGGTGTTCTGATGGAACGCCCACGGAAGGAAGGAAAAAGTCATTTAAAAACAACAGCCCTACTTTTATTAGTTATGAAATGGCTGGCAGTGTTGTTAAGTTGTAAGAACACATGATTTGTAGGACTGATTGTGCAAAACCACTGGAATTGTCTTTTAATAATGCTTAGGTCATGATTGTTATCACGTTGCAGTTATATCATCCAATATCCAAACAAAGTTTGTAGCGACAATTTATGGAGAGCGCTGTGGTTTCTTTTGAAATCTCTTTGTTCCGAAGCCCATAGGGCTTAGCTCAGCCGCACAAACATGACTTCAAAAAAATGGGAAGAATTTCATCAGGAAGTCCATTGAAAAATAAATGCAAAATGAAAAGAATGACGAGGATCTCTCCCGTTGTATAGCAGCTGTGCGCAAGCACCTGTACAAGTTCAAAATATGAAATATTTTAACAATGTTCTCAAAAAGAATGCTTCCACAAATACTTCAAAAGAGAGAAGCAGTACCACCCATCTATTGAAATCCTTTCTTTCATCATGCTTCATGTTTACATAGCTGTCTTTTTCTTTCCCACTTTTATTTGTCATATCTCTTGCCCCTGTCTTTATCCTTGTTTTTCTTCCTCCCTGGCTTTTTCGTCATTCTCTTATTCCCATTTCTCCATTCAACTTGTCCTAGTTGGCAGCTGTTGGAATTATATAAGTGTGTGGGAAGGGGGGGTGGTGGGTTGGGGTGGAGTGGCCACGGCTTGTGCTCACTGCCTTATCTGTTTGGACCATGACTATGGCGCCTAATTAGATAATAAGGAAGCCTTCAGCACTTACCACCACACACACTTCCCCACACACAGTCCTGCACTTGAGAGTGACTAATAGCATCACAAACAGTCAATATAACAATTAAACTAACTTTAAATAGTCATCAGACACTATAACAGCTCGTATAATGCTTGATATTGAGGACAGTGCACTGTGCTTTGCTCTTTTCATCCTCCTGTATGATGTGTCAGGCAACATAAAATATCGGTGTTAGTAGAGTAGAGTTCATAATGTAGCTGAGAGAAGCTGAAAAGATGGAGTTATTAGACTTGTGCTCTTCATACCACCCAGGCCGAGAAGTACGAGCTGCTGGCTGAAGGGCAATAAAATTTTCATTCAGCGCTGGTTTCATTAGCATGGGAAACCCACTCTTTTTCTGACTCCGCATGAGAAGTGAGAATGTGGTAACCCACCCTGCTACCGAGGGCCAAGTTAAAGTTTGGCTGAAACAAAGATCAGTAGATCTGGAGTGGAAACAAATGCTTTTCATGAGCATATTGTTGCCCTTCACCGGGGGGAACAAGTGATTATACTGCCTGCATATATGTATGTTTGTAAAAGCCTGAGAGACTCTTTATGTAACTAAATTGTAACAATTTCTACAAAAACTTGCTTTGGCACAGTTTCACTTTCATGCCTGGAAGTGGCCCCTGAATGGACTGGCATCCCCAGGACTTTATCTAATTAATTTTGATGCTTGTTCCATCTGTTTCTGTGTGGATGCGTGTTTCATAATCCCAAGTGTTGTTATCCCACACTGGATCCGTTTTTTTTTTTTCCCTTACCACAATAGTCGACCACACAATGCAGCCAGACAGTGCTTTTGTGGAACGGGTCTGAGGCAGGCCTATCATTAGCCTATCTTATTCTCCCCGGGCACTTTTCACAAGCAGGTTGGGTACAATATGTACCCTGAGTGCATGGACATATAGGAAGAAAATATAAAAAAGAGCCTGAAATGCACATAAAATTATGATGCACACTGTAATTCACCTTTCTTCAGCTCAAAGCACAAGCGAACATGTACAGCCATATCAAAAGAATACACACACTTACACTAACTCCTACAATGTCTTTGAGATTGCGAGGCGTGAGGTTGGTGCTAAGCATATTTAAGCAAGGGTGTTGCCACAATCTATTACTGAGAAGTGCTCCTGGGAAAGAAAAACAATCGCTTCTCTGAACTTCAGCAGGTCGTGAAGCCATCTCCTTCCAGGACGCGGCAAAGGTTACAGCAGCTGGACCAATCACATGTTCTATTTTTAAAGTTACTGGACATCTGCAGTTTGGTAACACCCATGTTTTTCTTTTCTGACTGAACTTCTGTGTTCTCTAGTAAACAATTTTTGAGTTCTTGGGATGGAGGTGTAATTTCTGAGCCCTGAGTTTCCCAAACATTACTCTGCTGTCATGCAAAGGGAAAATTTGTAATGAGCTTGGTATTAAGAGGCATCAAAGAACGTAATTTTGGTCAGGGGGTTCATGTCAAATTGAGTTATATGCTGTTTTATATGTTGTTTTGCCACATTAAACAATTATGTAATGTGGGTGTTTTAGAGTAAATGTACATTTAATTTAAATTGAAGGGTGTTTGACATCTGCTTCCCATCACATCATACCCTGATTTAATCGACAGCACCTATGTGGCGCTTTAACATTTAGCTTAATTACAGCTTTCGGAGGTGTTTATTTAATTCTAAAAAATGTGTCACCCCAACAACACCCATCTCACATCTGGGAACTCCTGTGTTGCACTCTCATCTTTAATTGCATCATTAAATCAAGTTTTTGCACAACCTTGACACTTTACGCAGCTGTTAAGGTGGGAAACTGAGCGCAGAACATGTGAGGCAACCTGCTTGGTGTAATGTGTTTGTTTCATCACATGCATCCAAGCTGCTAACAAACTATTTTTTTCTTTAGAAACCAAGGAAGCTTTGTTCCTGTGGCAAAAACAAAAACTGGCATAAACTGAGTATAATATTACTGACACTCTGAATTAAGGTTACAGTTTACAAGTGCCAAAAAGCAAAAAAAAAACAAACAAACCCAAAAACAATCAATCAAACTCTGACATTAAGGTAATGAATATGGTTTCCTGTTTGTGCTCGGTGCTTCCAAATTTCCAAAATCACTCTGGCTTTAAGAGTTTCTGCACAACTGAAAAGGGGCTTTGTGGGTAAGAGACAGAAAAATATAACAGAAAGACAGAAATTGGAAGAAGAATAAAAAGAAAAATTAACTGAAAGAATAGAAAAAACAAACAAAAAAAAACAAACCCAAACTGAAACAGGAAACAAAGAATGCAGCAGAAACTTTGTAATGTACTGTTTTTTTCCCCTGTGATGACAATGCAGTTATGCCAAGGACTCAGAGAACATGAAAACAGAAAGCTGATTGTATCAGCATTTTCTTGCTCACAGCTGTCAGTCCTGACATCAAGTCAGTTCACATAATTCTGACTGAAGAAAGGAGACGAATGCCGGCCTGAGGACCACTTTGGGCCCACTGGCAGACAGCAGTCGGGGGAATGAAAAGGTGGACCTGTTCTGCCAAGCTCTTTCTCCCTGTCTGCTTGCCTTTCTGGCAGACAAGAGGCTGTGCGTGAGCGAGGAGAAAAATGAATGTGTGCGCCAAGTTTCAGGGAGTCTGTGATTGTTTCTGGCTGTTCCCCAGCAGAGAGAGGGAAAGAGCGAAAATAACAAGATGCATCCTGTCCAAGCCCTCACTTCTGTCTTTGTGTCACTGCCTTTAAAACAGACAGTTGTACCAAGGAGCACTTTGGGACAGTTGCATCGGATGCAGCACTTTGCCTCACTCCGCTGTCATCTTGCTGCACCATCACAAGCAGCAATTAGCACCAGTGACATTAAATGACCTCCTTCTGCATTCCTTCCAGTATGGTGTCATGGAGACGAGTGAGTCACAGATCCATCATTATGTTTGCAAGCTGTGTTGTTTACTCAGTCTGAGATGAGGCTAAACAGCAGTCCTCTGAAAACATGTAGATGCTTCTGGAGCAAAGTCATAGAGTTTCTCCATGCGGGACTTAAAAAGCAGCGCGGCCAGTGCCAAGACAGCATTGGAGAGACAAAACTCTGATGAAAACTCTCTTCCCTTCCCTCTCTTCATCTGTTCCTCCCAATTATTCGTCCTTGCGTCTAGCAGTGCACACAGATTCCATACAGGCTGCCATCCACATCCTTGACACAAGCCTTTCAGGGGCCAGCGATGCACACAAAGGCCTATTTATTACCAGACTGAATGCAAGGTGTCATATAAGGGGAAGTGTAGGCTGCACTGCTCTGGCAGAGAACAGAGAGGGAATTTATGTAACACTGGAGGTCGTAACCTTTCAGTACTTGTGAGCCGCCGGTGTGGAAGTTGGTTTGGGTCAGGAGGTTTTTCTTGCGTCAGTGGAGGCGTCTTATGCTGTAGAAGAGTCGGAGCCACACAGGAAGACTGACAGTTGTCCCCCACTTCACCTATAAAGTCATAGCTCTCTGTTGAGCAGAGGTCAGCCTAAACATGTCAAGTGAAATGAGTTTCTAGCAGTGCAGATTAAACGGATTCCAAAAGAGGAAGAATAAAAACGGATATATATGCGGCATATACTGTAAGCAACAAAGTGGTTTTGTTTTTTTAAGTTTTGAGTGCTTTTTAAAAAGCTGTTTTTCATGCTGCTAAAGTCACTCACATCTACAGGAATCCAACAGGAAAACATCTGAGTGGTGCATGACTCTTTCCCTCTTTCTCCTACACATTTCCATCTGTCAGTTCCACACACTTGCTCTGCCTGACCTTAATGTTTTTACTGATCCATCACCCTCGGGCTTGTTTAACATAATTTAAGCACAGCTTTGCTGCAGGCTGCTCTCCTATGCCAGGTCATGGTGTGGGAGGGAAACAGTGCACATACAGAAGAAGCTGTTACAAAACTTTGCTTTTTTGTGTTGAATGCTGATGAGATATCAGCATTCTTGGGCCAGAATGTAAAGTTAAAACCACATGTGCAGCTTATTTAGCATAGAGCAACTGTGAGGTTCGATGTAGGCATCTAAAGTAAATTGCTGATCTCCACACAAGAAAGACATCTGCGCAGGTAAAGCAAGTAATGGCTGCTATTCAGGCGTAGTTTTCAATTTCAAAAACAGATTTAACTGTAAACAGCAGCTGAGACAATGCTGTCAAAGTAAATGATGCATTGATCAAAAGGCCCATGATTTTGATAAATAAATGTTATGTACTTGGAAAAGAAAAGACATTAAAAGAAAACTATTTTCCGCTACAATATCTTTGAAGTGACATAAAGAGAAAGCTAAACATTGAAAGAAATCACACTGCCATCTCCAAATCCAGTCTGCACTCCCTGCATGGGGGATGAGGGATGTCTTGGATTAGAGCCTAGAAGTCTATAGGTGAAAGCTCTGACCCCTCAACCATGAATAATCTGAAGGTGTTTTATAATGGCCAAGTCAGGACAGTATCCTGTTCTCACCAGAGGTTACATAACAAACAGAAAGACACAACAGTCCGAGAAGTTTGCCAGAACATAGACAATCATGCTTTTTTCCATGATTTTGTGAGCAGATTCTTCAGTTTGAATGAACGTGTTTTTATCTGATCCATTTAGTGGTTTGTCTGAGCTGTTTGGTGTATTTCTAATGCTCTTTTTGTTCATGGGCCCACTTCCTAGGCCTCCAGAGGGAAAGGATGCTATTGTAGCACGTATCAGTGGGAAATTCAGAGAAACACCCTGATAGAAAACAAAGTCTCATGCTGTTATTCTATGACAGCCAGCAAGATGAAGATATAAAAGAAAGAAAGAAAAAAAGAAAGAAGGGAAACAAAAACAGCTGAAAGACAAGCAAGATGCTTCCGCCTATTCATATTCAAATACGCTTTCTAGAAGGAGATATCAGATTCCGACAAGGCGGGACTTGTCCCGTGAGTGTTTTGTTTTTCTTACAATATTAAGTGGCAATGATATCTAGGCCATCGCATGGAAAACCGCATCGCTAAGCACCTCTTCTGGGGCACATCTTTTTGGGAGAGTCTTTCATTTCACTCTCACGTTGGCATCTTAACTGGCATTTGCATTTCACTGAAACCAAATGCACTGCTTCAAACAGGATGGTCATCGGGGAGCAAGCATTTAGAATTTCTTTAAGGCATCTCGGGGATCATCATTTTCAGATTTGTTTAATATAACAGCAAAGCCCACAGCGCTACTGCAGATATATCTGGTTCTTTTCAGTGTGGACGCAAACTCATTGTTATTTATGCCAGGGCTTTAAAATCTCCGTTACATCACTTGTTTGTGTCTTTTAACAGCTGGAGAAACCTGATGTGTATTTTAAACAAGCCTCCACTTTGTCTAAGGCCATGATGGTAATAACAATAGAGCGCAGTAATTCTAACAACTGTTAGTCTGCAGTGACAGTCTATACAGTCTATGACACCTGTTTTCACCAACACAATGAGACGTGCTGTAGGACAGATTAACGACTTAGATTCTTCTTATCATCTTGATCCCATGATAAGAGGCTAACATGTTTTGCAGATGTCTGCACTGTTGCTCCTGCACAACATCCTACTGAAGAAGCTCTAGGACGTGTCATTGTAGAAAGTCTTGGTGCCCTTAAAGCATGTCAATACAGTAGTTGCTATTAAACAACATTTTGCCCCGTTAAAACAATCTGTTGGCTTTTTGTAAAAATCATGATCATGTGAAGAAGCATTCTCCTAACACACCAGAGGAATGAGACAATTGGGTGTTTTTTTTTTCTGTTTTTGTCTTTGTCATTTTAAGACTTTATCTCGCTCCCCTTTTTTTTTTTTTTCAAACACACCACCATGCCCCCCTCATATCTCAAGGTAACTATGTTTTTTTGACAGTTTACCTTAAGAACTGGGAGTACAGCCAAAGTCTCCTATCAGAGGAAACACTGCTTGACAACAGCTGTGAAAGCCCTCTCCTCCCTCCCTCCCTCTTTCTCCTCCTCTCATTTTTTTTCTTCCTCATTTTTACGTTTTCCTGTTTTGGTGTTTGGTGGCTCTCTTGCTCAGTCTTTGATACAAAGCAAAGGAGGGAGCTGTCCTCAGGCGGCACGGTGCAGACAAACAGTATCTGGCGAGCTGTGCTCTCGTGAAAGGTGATACTGTGGGTTCTTGTTATTCCACCAATTTGTGTGTCTGTCTGCTCCACAGCCATGCATCTTTCACCTGAGCAGAGAGACAGTGGAAATTAATACAACAAGAAAAACAAAAAAAAAAGGGAAATAATCTTTATGGTCCCACAGTCACACAGTGTCCTTTCAAGCAGGAAATATTGCCTCAAAGTGTGGTGTGATGTGTCTCCATGTATCTATAGGAAATATACATGTCTTGCAACACTTCCCACACACCCATGGGTGTGTGAAAAATGTTTAGAAAGCCTCTACATAGGTCATGTTTGCAATGTATATTGCTAAAGCTCATCCACACACACACCTATATGTGTGTATTTGTACAAAGTTGTCTATCCAGTCAAAACGAGAAAATATCTACAAGTTGCTGCATGGTGTTTTGTTTTGATGTTCTGTTTTTAACGTTAATGCTTTATGTTTTTAACAACAAGGTGGAAGGGCATGACCAGGCAGCATCACTATGTTACTCAGGAACACAGCCCCGATACGGTACAGCTGCAGAGCAAACACAGATATCTATATGTACAGGGCTGATGCCGTTCCACCATAAGTTCATATGCTGTTCACAGTTATACAAACACGGCGCTGTCTCACACTCACACGACCTCTCGTGGCGCAACAGCAACACCTGTGCCAAGAAAAGTGGGTGAGTGAGTACCAGACAACAACTAGGAATATGACAAGACAGGTCAGAGACAGGATAATTATCTCGAGACGAAGTCAGGGTTAGGCTGTCCTGTGGCATGCAAGTCAGATAGGATTTACTGCAACGTGGAGGGTGTGAAAGGACAGGAATAACAATAGCTGCTTGGGGAGGAGGTGTGCAGGGCAGACAGAGAGGAGGAGCGAGATGAACCCAACAAAAGAGCTGGATGATGCAGACGGCAGGACAGACGACTGTGCACAAGGTGGCAGACAAGGCACACTAAGTTACAAAGCTAAATCAGTTGCTTGGAGGACACTGATAATATATATTCATCAAAGATCCATCCATCCATTATCTATACACCGCTTGATCCTCACTAGGGTCACGGGGGAGCTGGAGATTATCCCAGCTGACTCAGGGTGAAGGGGACACCCTGGACAGGTCGCTAGTCTATCACAGGGCTACACTTAGAGACAGACAACCAAGCACACTCACATTCACACCTACGGACAATTTAGAATCACTAATTAACCTCAACATGTTTTTGGACTGTGTGGGAGGAAGCCGGAGAACCCGGAGAGAACCCACGCTGCACGGGGAGAACATGCAAACTCCACAAAGAAAGATCCCAGGCATCCTAACTGGGACGTGAACCAGGGATCCTCTAGCTGCGAGACAAAGGTGCTAACCACCATGCTACCTTGCAGCCCCTTTCAAATATATGCCTTTCTAAAAAAAATAAATATATATATATATATATATTAAAAAATACACACACTCCTATTACTTTTTTTTAATTTGCTGAGGGGTTTGCATTGTAAAGGTTGGCTGATAGCTTGCAGGCACCACACTGGGCTCCCTCCTTTGTGGTCGGGCTGTAATTACAGTCTTTACCCAGAGAGAACACCACAGTCATTAAAACAAGTGTGAAGAAGACAATCAGTCTCAATAGGGTGAAAAACAGAAAAACAACAATAATGACTTGTAGATATGTATCAGGCGTTATCACGGGAACCTGTGAAATGCACATTTCTGTTTCAGTTCTGCAAATCTCCAAAAATAGTTCCTCAAAATACCTTATGTAACTTAACCGACATTAGTTTCCCTTATGATCCATAGGTTCATTTACTGTAATGACGAAGCATGCCAGACGCTGAAAAACAAAGTTGCTCAACTTCTTAAGATTTAATTCAGATGACAAGAAATCTCACACTGAACCAGTTCACTGGAAAAACAACAAGATCACATTTCTATTTGCAGTACAAGAATCACTGATGATCACAAAACTGGGCATGTTTACTGTTTGACTAAAGTAAGCTGTAACTGTAGCCGTCTGTCATAAAACGTGCTGGCACACACCTTTGTTTCTGTGAAATAATTCTGCAACAACAACGCCTGGCAAAACTCTCCCGCAGCGTGCTCTTGTGTTATTGCAGGGTTGAAGCCAAGGACAACCCTGGATCAGTATATTTTTCCGGAGTGCAGTGCCCGAGTGTTTGACCTTAACGACCTCCCTCAGTCTCCTTCCTTCTTTCTCTAGCGTCCTCTCGAGATTGCTTGATTGCTTTCTACATACTACATACATGCTTTCTAATACTCAGTGCTGGACAGCGTACAGTATGGGCCTCCCTTGTTACTCAGACGCTGCATTTTATACTGTACTCCATTTCCACGCGTTTCTCCCTCACCTTGCTGTGTCGGCACAAAGCTGCCGTGCTGGTGAGAACCTCGTACATCACTTGTTGATCTGAGCGTGAAGATAAAGTGACAACTTGCTGGCTATCAGACATTGCTTACGAGGGCAAATCTGTCCACCTTCAAAACAATAAAGGGCTCTTACGTACTTCTTCTTGTCAACAGGCCAGATCTGATTAGAGATTTTACGTCAGCCTCAGCTTTCATCGCAACAGATCCTCATCTTCTTCTATTATAATGGACTTTTGAGAAAGGGTTTGATTGATGACAGAGAAAGACATTTTCAGAACTGAACTGTTTGAATGTTTTGCTAGATCTCAGCTTCTAGTGTTCTTAATCCTTATAACTCCAAGAACATTTCTTTCTAGGGTGTATTTAATCCAGTTTAGTAAGATCTCCACCTTATGAAAGGTGCCAAGTTGGTTAAGTTCTCTCCATTTCAACGTCTTAAGAATGTGAGAGATTGCCTGCCAAAGGCCATAAATGTGCGTGTCCAGACAGAGACAGAAACAGAGTGTGTAGCACACTGGCGTACTTGTGTGTCTGCATGCGCGTGTTTGTGTCTGAGCTTTGTGTACAATACATCAGTGACCTCAAAGTTCGATGCATACGCAAAAGTTTGTTTCTGTGTATGCGCGTCTACGTGTCTTGATGCATGTTTGTTCTTTTTGCTAGCATACATAGGTAGGAATCTTTCAGTGTTGTTGCTTTCTATGCTTGAACGCACACTTTTACTTGCATGGGAGTGTGACCAATGAGCGTACTGGTGTGTGCGTGCAGAACAGAAACAAGAGTGTTCTGCGGTTTCATAAGTGAACTTTGGACCTCTTGGGTACACGCTGGAGGCAGGCCAATTTAGCCTACGTTGTTTACCTGAGCCTCCACACAATGACTGGGATGGCAAATCGTGTTTACTCACTCTTCTGTGCAGCTTCGAAACCAGGAAACTGACAGCTGAGAGAGGACTATTTGTCTTGTGTATGCTGACCAACTCCAAGTTCAAGAGTCACTTCAAGTGGACGTATTTCCTGTTTGGTTCCAGGAAGAGAACTTGAAGCTGTCAGACAATCATCTACCGTGTAGCCCTCAGTTTTAAAGTACTACTAATACTAATACTCAGTGGCAATCACAGCACTTTTTGTGTGCTTGTATTAAAAGCAGCAAATAAAATAGAGCATGTCACATCCTCTCATTATTTTTTAAATTATTCAAAACTGTTTTTTTTATTTTGCAAGTTGGGAAGCAAGGATGCTATTAGTATTATCTTTAACAACTGCAGCACAACATGGTAAGTCAAAAAGTGGCATTCATTAAAAATGTTACTGAGCTGTTGTTGAGGGGTCTTGAAAACAGACAAACTATCCTCATTTGCTCTGTCACAGTAATGCTCAAGCAGCTCAAAGGAGAAAGAAAACTACCGTGATGGAAGTGGCATCTCTGAAGTCAGTGAAAGCAATACACTGTGATGGTGTAACTGCTTTTATAGTGAACTTGTTGACATTTCATGTTGCAATATTTATTTATTTATTTATTTTCATTCAGCAATGGTGCCAAATATCCTGAAGCCAACTTCGACAAATGGGCTGTGACCAAAAAAGCAAACAAAAAAAACCCAGAACCTACAGGACCAGTCAGTGAGGTGTACAGGAATTGCGTCTCTGTGTGAGGGGCAGGCCTTCTGGCTCTTTGAGGGCAGGATAGGCTGGGGTTCCTGTAAACTCCCAAACAACCTTTCAGCTCGCCGCTCCACGGTGCTGGATATCATCATGTTCCCAGTTTATTTGGATCGCATAGCAGAGTTGATACAGATCCTTCCCCTGACTGAGTCACATCCTGAAATGCTGCTCTCGTGTTACAATACAAATCCTGATGAATTGATATCAGACATAAGAGTAAACAAGGGTTGAATATTTGAGCTCGTTGGAGACCTTGACCTGCCTGCGAATGTAGACGAAGCTTAACTCAATCCTTATTTTACTGACTGACATGTAGCTGTAACCTTGGTTAAAAAGGGTTTAAGAGAAGTGGTGTCTACATACAGTGTGACGTTGGACAGACTTGAACTTTTCTCTTTAAAGACTAACTTCAAGGATTCAGGCTGAGCTCAGTTGGACTCCCTTCTTTTCAGATGGCTCGTACAAGACATTAGACACTACATCAGCACAGCAGAGGGAGGGCAAGCTAATGACTCCTAGTTAATCAATAGCCATGTACGCATCTCCACAGTTGAGTCAGACTTACATAAACTGTCTGCACAACAACAGTTAATACACTGTTACAAACTACATGTACGGGTGCCTTACAGTCGGTTGTATAACAGAATGCAACTTTGCATGATTCAGGCGTGCAAGCACGGAGATCAGCAGCAGATGTTGGAACAAACCATAGTAAAAACTGTACATGCAGCAAATGAGGAATGGACAGCCATGCACGAATTCTACATAAATATACAGCAGTGTAGCATGTCAGAGGAATATATAATTACATGCACACACCAGTAATTACAAAACTTATGAAAGCCTTACATCATAAAACATCAATGGTTCTTTATGTAAAATTATTATATCATTCATCTTAATGAGACAGATAAATCATGCTCAAGACTCACATTACGGTAATTACTTTTTTCTTTTTTAAGTGCATTGAACTTAACACTAATACGTCCTCATTACTTTTCTAGAATCGTGCCAGTGATGGTATAATATGTGTCTTTTTGGCTGACACATTGGTTTTTATGTTGTCTGCACATTGATAGATGACATCTGGACATACATTTCACTTTTTCTCCTGAAACAAATGCATTGGCTTTCTTCTGTTGACCAGCAACATGGTTCCTTTAATGACTCGGTGCGAGAGGGGCCTGCACATCTGGCCCTGTCCTCGTCTGTCTCAGGCTGTCCTCTGTCAGTAGGGGATTCTCACCACGCAGACAGCCTGAGGAAATATTGTGTACACCATGTTCTCTCCGGCTTCGGCTCTCCTCTCTGGTTGCATGTGATCTACACTGTACCTCTGTGGGACCGCGCTGACCTATTGCCCCCGCGGTTTTTCAAACTCCGGAGTTGAATGGTTTTAATCCGTGATGCTATTTGAAAGGGAGAGTTATATGAGGTGTTGAATATACATGAGTTCCCAGTTGCACAGCTGCACGTTGAGTTATATCAGGTTCCCTTTTGAGAGAAAGCAAAAGTGGCTTTTTTTTCTTCATTGAATGGTTTTAATGCAACTGTACGGCCCTGCTAAATTTGTGGCTATATTTACATATGAACGCGCCGTAGTTTGACGCCCTGCTGTACAGATTCTGTGTCTGCAGCAATCAATCAAGAGTTTTCAATTGTGTTGCGTCAAGTTGAAATACAAACGGGGGGGTAGATCCCTGGAGTGAACATTAAAGATCTGCAGGGTACATTCAATACAAATGAGAAGTGGTTCTTATTCTGTTTCTATTTACATTCTAAATCCTGCTTGGGACACTTAGAACAGTGTTAGCTTGCATGTGTGTATATAGATGTTCCATTTATGTATAGGTCTGTCCCCAGTCTATTTAAAATATCATAATAATATTACCATCTAAAAGCATTTCTGCCCTTTGAAGATGCAACATATACGCCTCTTCCATATAAATCTGGTTTTATAAATGGAATTTGTTTAAATACATCACTGTAGCAGCAACATGTTATTCTATCATCTTTGTTTTTGATTTACAGCTCAGAGCATTTTGTGATATGAGTCATTCCTGTGGTCTTGTTGAAGGAAATTAATATACTTGGTTTTGGCTTGTAAGATGAGTGGAAAACAGGGTGATGAAACTTCCTCAGGCTCATATGATTAATGTAGAAGAAGCGCAGGCCTGGTCACTGGCATCACTGTCTTGGAGGCCGTGATATACAGTAATATAGCCTAAAAGTAAGTTTGCAAAGAAACAAGAGATTTATCTGATGTTTTGTTTTCTGACAACAAAATCCATTTTTGTAGGTGACAGCATCATAAAACTTGAAGAATATTGTGAAGCCTTACAGACATCAAACACAACGTTTTAAGAAACATATTACGTAGTCAGGCCTTAGGTTTTATCAAACATCATGCACGACTTATAGTTCCACTGGCAGATGCTTTAGCAACTGTTTCTTAACAGCTAAATGCAAAAAGGCATGTTCAATGCTCACTTGTGTGGCCTGTTGTAGTTGTTATTGCGCTTTCCCTCACAATGACCGCCAATGACTTGTCTGAAATTATCCATGGGAACTTAGTCATTGCTCCACCATCATCTCGCAGGTGACAAAGGATTAGTTTTAATGCTCAGCGGAGAAGCCTGCTGGAGTCTGTGGGAACGATTCAGTGTTTGGACGACACTGACAGTGAGAGTTAGCAGGGTGCTTAGCATCCAGTTAAATCCAGATCACGCTGACGAGGCCAGACGTGCATGAGCCTGCACGTATGCAAGCGTGTGACCGACTGTACGCATCGGCATACACATGGGCGAGTGAAAAACACAGGCCAGCACACAAACACGCATCAGGGGACTGCTCGTTGAGGGCCCAGTTTCCTCCAGTGTTGTCCCAGTTGTTGGTGACTTGGGTCACACAGCTGCAAGCTCAGCCAGATACATGGCTGGAAAAAAAGGAACGTGGAAAAAAAATAGGGAGCTGGAGAGATGTGTGTGTGTATTGCAAGAAGAAGGTGGGATGCTTTAGAGAAGAAGAAAAAAGTAGAAAAAGAAGGAGAATGATGTAGAGTATGTGCATAAAAGACAAATGAGAAATATTTTTGGGGGGTTTCTTCTGCTTAACTTGAACTAAATAAACAGGACTTGGTGATTTTATGCCTTTTTTTTGCGCTAAACAAGTTAGAAAACATATTTGTTTGCGTATTATCTGCCCCGAGGATACAGTTGCTTCTTGTCTACAGTCACTGTGTTGTTTTCATCTGAAGTATACTTTCAAAGCCACTTTTTAACACATCTTTGATTTTCTCTGTTATTAGCCCTCTTGAAAGATTCATAGACTGCTCATGGTTTGGGTCCATAAGTGGCTTAAAAATTCTATTATTTAACTAATTACAGTGTCATTGCTGCCAACTGTCTCAGTCACAGCCTTCCTCATGACAAACATACAGTGTCACACCATTTTTGTAATCACTTACTGAAGCTCCAACTGATTACAGAGTTGGCAATATGAATATAGGCTTCCAACTTCGAGGTGGTAGGGTGACGTACCCCATCGGATTTCCTCGGAAGGATCCTACGTATATCAATCAGCTTCACAGCATATCAAGTAGTCTTGTGATGATTTAAGTGCAGTATGTACCCATTAGTCTAATGTCAGCATACCATAGTTGAAGTCAGCTTGGATTAGACATAGATACTTACATCCACACCAACTCACACTGAGCAGCTGAGGTGTACAGTACACTAAAGTAACCATAGGCAGATGAATATGGACAGATGGCACTGAACTCTGTAACCTTTTGTTCTGGGACATGATCCAGCCATGCAAAGTGTCAGCCATTGCAGCTTCCCTGTGTTTTGGATCCCACTTTTGAGTATAACCATACACGCTTTCCATTAAGTAAACACAGAATGCTTTATGAGACGTGATTCTTGCTTTGCGCTCTTATTTTGTAATCGTACTTTTGGAGAGATAGTGCAGAAGAGACCAAGGGGGATCATGCAGCAAATGGTTCTGCCGGATGGGAGTCAAATTGGAAACAAACTGCTCAGCACTCCAATCACTCAGCTAATGGGCTGTCCACCCACATTTTGTTTTTTTTAATGTCAGGAATATACACTTACATATTTTACATTAAAAACGCTAATTGCTTTTTAGTGCTGCAGCAGAACAGAAAAAAAAAAAAAAATAGCAATTCAACAGCTTTCTCATAAAACTCTGTGTAAACTAGGTGACCCGTAATGGGTCAAAAGGCTCAGACCTGGCTCATAGCAAAGTTCACTGCTATTTCACACTACACGGACCGTTGAACGCACAACCTTTGGCCTTGTTGTAGAGCATCCATGCAGCAATTAGCGAGATCACTTAACTGCATCTAAACTGCTCTGAAAGGCTAATCCCTTATCTTTCAGAGTGGACAATATCGCGTGCGTGAGCGTGTGTGCGTTCTCATGTGTACATATGTTTGCAGTAAAACACAGATGGGAATCCTATGGGCTATGACCTAGAACATACTGTTATTTCTTTTTGGGGGGAGGATGTGGAGTTGGGGTACGGATGTTGCATGACAAGGGCCTCAGCTTGACTTGAGTATTTTCACAGTAAATTTAGCCAGTTCTCTGCCCGTCAGAACACAAGGTAAATCTTTACATTGTGGCCTAAAGCTGTCTGACTCTCGCTGAATCGCAGCCTGGTGCCAGATGCTGTGAGGTCCCCAAGCTTGTTAACTGCAATATACCGCACACGGCACCATTTGCTACTGCTTGTCCTGCTATTAGTTCCAGCAAAAGCTACTGTAAATGAACTGGATACACTTTAAAATATATATATGTATATCAGCAGAAATTAAATGTGGTAATTTTTGGTTGGCAAAGCATTAAAGTGGGCCTTTGTGTTGTCTTGAGAAGCCGAACCAAGGCATGTACATCGGTTATTGCCTCGTCTTCTTTGTGGTAATGAACAAAGGTTAACAGGTCACCTGGGCAGCTGTTACATAGCAATAGGGATTTTCTGTCAAGGGACTAATCAGATAAAAACAGCTCCTCTCAGACGGTGAGTACACATGTTCACACATACCTACTTGCGGTGTCTTCTGATTTTGTAACCACTGGGTTTAGGAAAAAAACTTAAGGAAGAAATGATTCTATGTTTCCTACCCTTCGAATCATAATTAAAACCTTTCGGTAGCTAAGTACAGCCTATTAAAAGTTGGTCTTTTGGTTCCTGGAACTTTACATTTAGTACAGCTGAGGGAACATTTTAGCACACTGACAGCCTATCCCTCACTGGAGGCAAAAAATAATGAAAATACACACAAATATTTGGATATATAACGACGAATATTACATATGAAGAGGACTAAACAATCTATATGTAACAGAAATAGCGTCCTGATGTCTTTTTATTGTATCAGAGTACAAATGTGACACCTCATGAAATTGTAGATGATGCTAACTACAAAATAATTAAGTGTTGTCTAGCTGAAATTAATTGCCCCTGTCGTGATGGGTGTAAACATGCCCGTGCTGATGTTGTGCAAGCCCAATCAGAGCCATGCTGTCCCAGGAAAATAATGATTGTGATTAATGATTGTCAGAACCTGAACTGAGTGAACCAGAAATTCCACTGTGACAAGGAACTATAAATGACATTTTTGCTGACTTGGAGGCTGAGTGATGAAACAGACTGGATGAAATGATCTGTACCATCCTAATGTCTATTCCTATTAATCTAAATTTCATCAGTTAGTAGTCTTATTTTCCTTAACGCATGCTATAGACTCACATATTCCATGGATGCCAAATTAATCTTTCTGTTTTGTGGCTTGAAGCTCCTATTGGAACGCAGAAACTGGTTTTGCGTTGCTGTCTGTCACGTAAAACTACACTTGTCTGTGCATCACTATCTGTATACAGCATCGAATTTCCAAACCCTTCGCTTGCCAACTGACTGGATTAAATGGAGACAGGGATGGGAGACATTTATGCAGAGCTGTCAAACTACAAAAGAGCATACTATTAGTCACGGCAAGAGTGGCTTACTTTTGCTGTTACACCTTTAGCAGCAGCAAATGCTCTTGAGACAATTACACCCCTGATGACAAAAGAGGCTCACTGCAATTGACAAACCCAGAATTAAAAAGTCTTAAAGGATCATCAAACACCACACACATAATAACAAATGTTACATAAGATACAACTGAGCTAATTCATCGGCCTCGGCTTCTTTTCCGTGCAAATCATGAGCAGTTGTGTAACAAAGTCTCCAAACTCACTCTTTAGAGGTCACTACACAAATAAATTGGCTCTTCTTTGGCTGCCATTTGCGTGTTAGAAAGTCTGATGCTGGATGCGTCCATTTTATGCGCATTAAGTTTCCCTCACATGATGCAACAATGGCCCAACTATGAGTTTTATTACACATGCCAGTGATCAGATGACATATGTAGATAGGCATGATGATTATTCCCTACAGGTACAGTTAGCGAAAGATCCTTTGCTTTGTCTGCATGAAACAGACACTCCAGCAGTGTAGAGATGAAACAACTGGCGCCGTTTCAGAAAACTGTCATTTTCATTGTAACTCTCAGGCCATTGTTCCACTGGATTGGAGACACATCTTTTAAGTGCCAGTCTGAGCATGGCACTCATAGTTATGGCTGCATAACCAGAGGTATTGCTGGAGCTCAATCGTCTCTTTGTGCTGTGAGAACACAGTTGTTGGGAACAAACAACAGCAGAGCAGTGAGCAAACAGTCAAAGGGCTCCTGCCTCTTGAGCAGCCCCTTCACTCGGAAGCTAAGATGGGACAGTCTCAGACGCGTCCCGCTGCAGTTGCCCCTTTCGGGGCTAGGCCACCCTCACCCAGGTCGGTGTGCGCCTTCCGCCTGGCGGAACCGTCTCAGAGATTCTGCTGCCACTACCAGCACTTCACCTATCCTGAGAGAACTCTGAGCTACTCGCCCCCTTACTCACCGAGTCTGTTCAAGAGGCCAGATCGGCGGTAAGTGGAGGCAGCAGAGGATAGTAAAGGAATTTGTCTTGTGTGTGAGAGAACATGTGACATGTGTCAGTGACAGATGCGCACGTTAAGGAGAGTTAAGAAGAAGATGGGTGGGGAAGACTGGCAGTCTGAATGATTTAGAGTTGTGGTATTTTTCATGAAATGGCACGGATTACAAAACCACTTAAATAGAATGCATACAGTCACAGTTTTCATAATGTTCAGCCTGGTCAAAAAGACAGCAAAAAAAAAACAAAATTAGACTGTAACCTATTCTCTATATCAGACATATCTAAAGGGATTATATGTCAGAGTAACACGTGTTCAATTCTCCATAATCCTTGATGATCATATAGTTGAAAGTCACCTTCTGAATTTGCACTAAAGCTGAATTCATAAAACTGATACGATGTACATTGTTTGTTGTTGTGCTCGGAGCATTGAGAGCAGACAGAGAGTGATATCTCCACCAGCCCTTGGATGACAATGTCAGTGCTGTCACCATCTTCTGCATGCACTGCATGTTTGACGTAATCTATCACACAAAGTAATATTACATGCAGTTTTGGGACAGAAATTGACAGCCTGTTAAATTTATTGAAACATCTCATGAGGGAGACCAAGGCCATGCACCTTGTTGCTATTCATGGCTCAGGAGAGTGGAGGTGATGTGGTAATAATGACTGCCTCTGTCCTAGACTATGTAGAGAGTTCAGTATTCATTGGTTGTAACCAGTCCTGTTGCCCACACTGACAGCTTCCTCTGAGATAGCCTCTGGCTGCAACCTATGGCAGGCATGTGTATTCTCAGGCCACACTCTCACACTGGCCATGCATTCCTAATTTTGAGAGTGCACATGGTACACAAAGAGTAAAAAGAAGAGAAAAAAAAGCATCCTTTTGACCAAGAAGTGAACACAAAACAATATAGTTGTCTTTCTTCTGCTCCTCTCTTACTGTGTTGATTTATGTACATCTTGAATTTAAAATGTCAGAACCCCAAAATGCTGCTCATAACAAAAGCTGGAGGGTTGGCGGTATGTCTCAGTCTCATTCTTCTTGAGCCATTGGTGCAGATGAATCACTGTATTATATAATGCGGGTTGGCTCTTGCGCAGTGGACATCTGATGGAAACTGTGGCCCATCGCCTAGCTTCAAAGTGACTCACTGGATTTGGCACATGCCAAACATGGTCAGGCAGTAAGTGTTCCACACAAATATGAGGGCTTCTATTTTTTGAAAAGGCAATATGTGTGGCGCTCAAATTGTTTAGAGGCAGAAACGAATTGTTTATGTGTCGTGTAAACGTCTTTCATTTGGGGTTTGCATTGGAACAGCTCTGCATCTGTGAATAAAGCAGGAAACTTATCTAACACAGTCATCATCTTACTTCATGTGGCTCATTTGCTAGATTTTGCTTGCACGGTGCAGGAAGGCTCTCCAGCGACTGCAGTTTCTATCTGAGCATCTCTGCTTAGCCAAAGGCAATCGGTGTGACTCCCGCCTCCAAAATGGGACTATCACAGCACGGCAAGGTAATTCAGCTGCCTCTCATTGCTCGAACAGGGCTTGATATTAAACCTGGCAGCTGTACTGTCACAGCACGAAATCCGAGACGACAGGCACTATGGGCCTTAATACCCAGTCAATGTGCTTTCTGCTTAGCCGTGTTAGGCCTACCAAAAGTCATCCCTTCCACTCTAATTGTTTTGTTACATAACAGAACTCCCTTTTCTGTAAAAAAAAAACAGCAACCAAAAAACTAAAACGTGGCAATATCGAAGAATTTGGTTTATGTTGCAGAGATCAGAGCGTCATTTATCACTCCAAACGCAGGTACACTTTTCAAGTCCAGTTCCATCTTACAGGAAATTTGCCACTATTGTGCAAACACCAGGAGTAAAATTTCATATTTAGTGCTGTTTTTCTTATTATTAAAATAGAGCTAAAATCTGTTCACGGCATGGCTGAAAACATATGGATTGTATTTAATATGTATGAACAGAAATGAATGGCCCCCCCAGAATTGGATGTAAAAACACACTCAGCAGAGAATTGCTGCAATTCCAAGTTATTGACTAGCTGCTGTTCTACGAGTTGTTGTTTTGGAGGATGAATTATTATGCAGAGGCTCTCTAATACATTGTAATTGGCTTATTATCAGTATTGAGTCAGATAATTGCAACAACAAAATGGAACATAATGTGACAGCTGAGATGCGCCGGGCAATTACATAAAAGCCATTAAAACCTGCATGGACGCAGCAGCGAAAACAAGGTCTATTGCTCAATAACAGCCACAGTTGTTCGGCGGAAAATCCTGTGGAGAAACAAGGAGACAACAGGTGTGCTCTCTCTGTGTCTTCTGCAGTCGGCATCTAGCACAAATTGTTTTGTTATACTTTGCAGGTGACGCCGCAGTTGCGTCACATGTGGTTGCACGCAAGTTCAAAAAGGCTACCTGGAGTGCAAGAGGTCATACGCTAGAGGAAGGGATCTCCTTTGTAGATGCAGTCCAGAGAGTGGATACTTAATATAGGCTACACAACATAAATCCGTGTTACCCTAAAATGTCCTATTGTTTGGTTGACATACTGGGGTTTAATGCACTGAAAGAAAAACAAAGCAAGTAAGGCAAATCAACAGATCGCAACAAATCAACAAATGCATAATGCCGAGTTTCCTTGGAGAATTTTTGACATGTTTTCTAAGCAGAGAAAATAACCGGGAATTTCCGGAAAGAGTGTACGGAAAATTCCTTGGTAAACACAGTGCCCATGAACAGCTCCCCTGTTATGAATATTGTCCCTTATGGTTATTGTAGCCTGCCTCTGCACCACTAGAGAGCAGTAGAGTTCAGACAGAGGCTGATGGGAAATTTACTGGGGCTGTGCATGGAAAAGTACCTGTTCAGTGTATTCTTGTGCATACGTGCAGATGGTGTTGGACATTGTGTTATAGCATATAGGTTACTGTGACAAACAACTCCTCCAGCAAGTCACATGGACGAGCTTTTATTGTTGTTATTACTGTGTAAGTATTCAAGGACATGTACCTAACGGAAAAGTTTACGCAGCTCAAGAACTGAATAATTGCAGAACGTTCAAATAAAGTCTAGAAATCTTTTTTTTCTTTTTCAATCACACAAGTCAAAGAATAATTCACTTCAAAATCAGATGAGAGGAAACACTGCAGAATAATGCGTCAAATCATCCGATAAAATCGAGTTTTTATTTGCAACACGAGCGACTTATTTATGCAGTGCGGTTAAAAACATGTTCGACTTGTTGTTTTGCACTGTTTGTTGCAATTAGTGCGGATTTCGGTCTGTGGGTTAACTGCAGAGGCAAGTGGCTGAGGACAAGTTCAGAGGCAGGGCAGATGTAGCGCTGCATTCACGGCGCTCGACGCAAACTCGTAATTTGGAGTTGCACTTTTGTTTACTAGAAATCCTTTGTATTCGCGTGACTGTTGCTTTGTCTTGCTGATCAAGTTAGCGAGAGGGAAAACGTTGCAGTGCGTCAGAGTTTGCGAAATCTTAACCTGGTTGCTGATGACATTAAACAAACATGAACAACAACAACAACAACAAAATATTTTTTAACAAGTATGGATTTTAGTAGTGTATGTTGTTGCATTATTTCAATGAGAAAAGTGCATCATTTGATGGCATGATTGACAACAGGGTCTGAAGAAAAATGCTCATGTGTAAACATGTAGCTGTCACTTTATGAATTTGCAAAAAACATATAAAGCAACAGATTGTCTGCAAATTAATTCTCAGGTACCTATCCCCATGGTCACTTATTTATTTTTATATACACCTGTAGGTTCTGCAAGCATCTTGTTTTTTATCTTGCAAAGTCTGTTAATTTATTCTTTGCACTGAAAAGGATTGCACCCAATTTTCGTTTTCTTTTGTATGATGACATTAAAGGTTTCTGATTCTGAGAATGCATCGAGCTAGTGTGACGTATTTTATAACTCGTGCACACAAAACAGAGGGAGAGAAGAAAAACCCCACAGCCTCGTGAACAGGTCACTTGAGTATAATCAGTACGTGCCGGAGCCTTGTTTTGGTTGATTATGTAAAAAGTGAAGGTGGTGGGTGTTTATCACAATCAGACACGGTCCACTTGCAGTTTTCCTATGGTGCATGAAGGCACCACAGACCCCTCCCCCCCTCGGCTTATTTGACTAATATATGCGCGCGTCAGGTGACGTCAGGCCGTCAGTCATTCAAATAGAGACCTGTGGCAGAAATAGCATCAGACAGTCGCTCGTAAAAATCAGCGAAGCTCCCGCACACCGACACAGCACCGACTCAGCCAGCAGCGAGTTAGTGCATCGCTATCCTAGACGTAAGATAAACAACAAGAAGAGGGAGAGAACAAAAAGGAAAAAGAAATCCCGGATCTTCTACTCTTTTGGTGAAACAAACAGTCGCAAACGTGGCGAGAAATATAATCCACACGAGTCTGGTACTCAACATGAGCACGGAGATGTTCGCTAAAACCCCAATGGAAGTGGCCGTCTACCAGTTACATAACTTCTCCATCTCCTTCTTCTCCTCGCTACTCGGAGGAGACGTTGTATCGGTCAAACTTGACAACAGGTAATTTTCTTCTTTCTGTTTTTAACAAAAATCGCGATCTGATCATCATATGCTTGAATCCGGTATTTTCGTTATTATTGCATTTGGATCGTTGGAACCGAGCAGGAGCCTTTTGTTTCTCGTTCGTGCTGCAGGCCTCTCGATGCTTATTATAGTCGTTCAAAACAAACACGATCGTCTGATGTTGTTTGTAATGCCTCCAAACAGCTCGGTTTGGACTTTGCTGTTTGCTCCGTGACTTGGCCGTTGCCTCACACGCTCTGTTACACTGTAACCTAAATAAAACCCTAATCTAACTCTCAAAGCAATCAACGGCACTGCAGTTTATGCTGTGCAAAAATAAACTAGATAAAAAGCGCAGTAAACAGTTTTCCTTTCTGTTATGCAAGCTTTCTGTTTCACTGCTGGGGACCAGTGAATTCAGGAAGCACCACCGTGGTTGTTTTTGTTCATGTTTTGTGGATTGAAGTGAAGTTGTGAACTGTTTCATTTATGGCTTCTTTCTTTCTTCTCTTCTGCAGTGCCTCTGGTGCTAGCGTTGTGGCCATCGACAACAAGATTGAGCAGGCGATGGTAAGCAGAGATAACACACACCAGGCTCAGACATAAAGAAAGGTTGCACTGCACAGTGCATGCATGTGTTTTGACACACACACAGTGTCCTAAAGTCCTACCTGACTGACTTCTACAATGCCAAGTTAACATAGCAATGAGTGGATGGTTTTAGATAAACTGTAAAATTAAAATGTCTCCTAGTAGATCACAGCAGGCACATTAATTATTCCAGCAAAGGACCTGTGACCTTTTTAGCTAAATTTGTTTACTAGATTTTGGGCTGCGTTTCCCCCGATGCATTGTGCTCCAAACCAGCTCTCTGCAAAGGCACCGGGAAGTCCCTGTTACGTAAAAGCAGCACAGGCCTTCATGCACATGGCAAAGTAGAAAAGTGCAGAAGATGATGGCAGTAGGTTCAAAAAAAGTCTTCCAGCACTGAAGTATTGGAAACAATGTTGAGTTTAGCCAGTAACTTCTAAACTTTATATGCTGCATACTTATTATAGAAGCTCATCCATTGGGTAAACCCATAAATAGAGTGGCAGATATCCTCTCATGGAAAATGTGATTGGCAAAACCACTCATTGTCTTAACATCAGCTGTGTAACCACAACAGCTTTGCAGTTCTGAATATTGCTCTGTTTTGAACTCTAAGCTGATCTCTCCTCTTTCTCTGCACAGGATCTTGTCAAGAACCACCTGATGTACGCGGTGCGTGAAGAGGTGGAGATCCTCAAAGAGCAGATCAAGGAGCTGGCAGAGAAGAACAACCAGCTAGAGAGAGAGAACTACCTGCTGAAGAACCTGGCCAGTCCGGAGCAACTGGAGAAGTTCCAGTCTCGCATCCCGACTGATGTGCTATTACCTCTGGACAATCAGAGCGTCCAGGTGACCCCAGACCAGCAGCAGCAGCAGCAGCAGCAGCAGAGCTGCAACCACCTCACTGGCTCTGCTGTATAAGTGGCTCTGCCTTGGGGCGGGCAGAGCCACTGTCTCTTTCCAGTAATGGACCTCCATTTAAACGTAAGCGTTACTAAATCGCCGCCGCCGAGAATCCTTCGAAAAAATGAAGGTGAAGCATCGGGGCTGTAAATGATCGATGGGACATAAATGAACTGTTGACTCTGATATGCACAAAACAGAACTTAAGACGCTCTGACCGGTGCCATGTCAGGCCCGTCCTCTGATACCGTCCAACTCTTTGTCATAGTCTCTCTTTTGTAGACAGAAGTGTTAAGAATAGAGAGAGGGCTGACTAGACACAGACGAGTGCTTGCTTTCAGACAGAGGGGGGCTTTCCCTGCCTAGCCAAACCCTTCCAACAAACACCCTTTGCTCTAGAGAGGAGGGTGAGGAGGTGTTGATCGGGCTGGCCCTGCAGGTGCTAACTTGGAAAGTGTAGGGACCTCGCTCCCTCACGACCCAGAGGAGACCCATCTGAGACGGTCCTCCAAGTCTCAACGAGAAGAGCCCCATCATGTGGATTTGTCCTACATCAAAATACAAGTTTCAAGGACTTCCAGCCACACATTTCAGCCACATAACAAGGATTCTTCCTGTACCTACAATGTATTGCTCATGTGTTCATGTACATTTAAGCATAACAAGAATAATCAACAGGATAAGCTATGGCAACAGAGGTGGAGGTTAATACAGTATAGCCTGTTAGAGCTGGTGAACTGCTGCAGTAGACCGATCAGTATACTGAAATGATTCATAAAATGTAATCTTGTATTGTCTGCAGTTGGGGCTTGCTGCTTTTGGGGGAAATTAATCCTGCTATATCTTCTGTTTTTGTTTGTAATTCGGAACAAAAATCAGTCGTTTGTAAAATAGGAGCATAATCTAAAGGGGCGTATGTGCTCGTGTTGTTTGCCTAAGTCTTCACAGGAAAGCTGCCATGTACATAAGGTTGAAATGTCCTGAGGTAAACACAGTGGAGACGGTTAGCAAGCAGACACCTGCATTTCTTGCTGCAAACGCACTCCTGATTTTAGCAGCGTCGTCCAGTATCTGGTCTGTTTTCTTGCTCAGATGCCAACTCGAGAACAATGGCATGACAACAGTGCCTGTAAGTAAAGAGAGGAACGCATTTCCACACTGAGCTCAGCTGTTGCTGTTGTTTTCTAGCTACCAAAGACTTTTTCGCCTTTTTTTATTTTTCCCACAACAGCAGAGGCTGAGCAAACCAGGACCATGTGTAAAACTTCACAGGGAGAAGTCTTGTTTGTAGCTAGTGCTAAAGTTTATATATGTTTTGTAAAGATAACGGTATTGTTGCTGTAAAGTATCCTGAGAACAGTTGCTCACTATGGTGTTTGGATACAACTGCACATTTGCAATAAACCTTATGTTTACATGATACAACATGCTGACACATTGTCTTTTGTTTATCACCTGTGCACACATGGCTCAACGCAGATATTCGTTAGGAGCTACTGTCTGATAAGGAATTCATAAAGGACAATTGACAATTTAGTGTGTGAGATATGGTAGACTTCATGCAATACATTATCTACGTCCAAGTTCTTAACAGATTCAAGTGGATGCAATATGAAGCATAGTAAAATAGTAAGATAACATATTTTACTTGCTAAATTTTACAAAGCATGAATACACTGTAGTAACAGAGGGATATCACTAACACTAGACCTTTACATTGTGTTTTGGAAGTTACTTTCTCTGTACTATGGAGAGATTTATTCATGAGAAACCAAGCCAGGGAAGACATACGAGACAGCTGTAACAACAACAACACCCGACATGATTTCATTTTTTGGAGCCAGAATAACAGAACCACTGTGCAAATTCGTCTCATTTGAATTTCAGAGTAAACAACCCATTGTCTATTCTCAAAACTAACATTTCGTTCTTGGATGTCCCAGCCTCCTCCATCACAATATCCCCCAATACGCGTCTGTTTCTCCCGAGCCTCGTGACCCTTGTTTGTGTTTACAAGGTCAGTCTGACGAGCAGCATGTGATTTGTGAAATGCGGCGCAAAGTTGCAGTGTGGCCACAAGGCTCCTGCTGCACACAAAGGCACTTTTAACACGTGTTAGGTCCTCGCATTTTAGTAAACACAAACCTTGTAGCCATCGAGATGTTCTAGAAAAAAAATGTTCAGTATTACTAAGTATGTAATACTTTTTTTTTTTCCAAAGTCAAAAACAGTGCAACCACTAATGATAGAGAGGTAATAAGAGCTAGGTTGCGTGAGGACTGGAATCCGCCAGAGTGAAAAAACAGTTTGTCCTCGTAGCATTTTCCCCTCAGACGGATTGGCAGCCAGTCTTTGCAGCCTGTGTGTAACTAGATATGTTGTGGCTTTCCTGGTGCAGCAGACCAGGCTCACATCCATCCATCGTTGAGAACAAGGAGACTCGGCTCTGGCTCGGAAACATTATCACGGATCAAATAGCGCTAGCAAACACAATATTGTTCCCATTGCTCCCTCTCACATTTGAAACTGTGGTCTCTCCGGGTGCTTTGTGTCAAAACAACTAATTCGATGCGAGGCTGATCGTCTCGATCGATATACCTGCTCTGAAATGCATTTCATTAGCGACAGCAGGGATGTGCAGTTCATCGTCTGAGGAGGAGATTCATTTAATGTCGCAAAGAGGACAGTGACAGGTGTTGATTGTTTTGCACAGTACAGTTGTAGTCGGGCCTTTCTAGTTCACATCTGGATACCCGAGCACCTCATGCGTGCCAGATAAAACACATTGCGGGGTCAGCTTTAGCAGAAAGTGCTAGTGCAGATTAATTACACTTGAGGTAAAGGCTAATGCAGCATCAACAACAGAGGAAAATGACTCTGGCAGTAGAACCAACATGCCTAAGAATCGGAAAGCCTCAAGACAATTAGGACTTTAGCTGCACATTTGCTCGTAATGCCATTCTATTTTGGGATTGGTTTAGGAAACTCTATGTTCTAGAATCACATTAGTGGCTTTTTTATTTGAAAGTACTTCATGATAAATTTACAGCCATTGTCCACAACTAAAGCATTCCAGCTAAATACTTCGGAGAACATATTTGTCTCTTAGGCAATGCTCTGAGTTCTGTTAGATTTTGTTTTTGCTTTGTCCTTTTTGTTTATTTGATCTTCCCAGTTTCTGTTAAAGTCATTTTTAAGTAGATTTAGCCATATATCGTAGCCATGTTGGCATTTGTGCATAATTTGGTTTAGCTATTGTTACTTCACTGTAACAAATCCATGTGAATGTACATTATTATACGCACTTAATATGTTAACAATTTTAACGCTTTTGACCAAGATGTTCTTTTAAAAATCATATACCAAACACTGACCTCATCCTGGTAAACATGTCACCAGCTGACGTATAGAGCTTGTTCATTCATTTGTTAATGAAAAAGAAACTCCATATTTGGTTTAAAGTGGAACCTCTAAAAATTGCAAAAACAGAAAATCTGAGTCAAACCATCACTGATTCCTCATCAGTTCCTATAACATACAGTTAAATAACAAAAGCCTGGGAAGAACCTTATGTGTGGAATTAACTTTTAGACTGTTTGAAACAAGGCGGCCAAAGGAAGACTTTGTGTTGGATTACTTGTGTTATGCAATACAAAAAGAAAGCAAAAAAAAAAAAGGAAAGAACATCTGCTTCAGATTGAAATCGGGGGTGGTGTTGGATAAGCAAGCTCTGCCTCAGTGTGGTTGGGTTTGCATGCAGTGGAATAATTTGGTCTTACTGCTTTTCATACGGATATATACAACTTGTGCGTCTTCTCAGTGTCTGCATATTCAGCATGTAAACAGAGGAGTCAGAGTTGAATGAAACAAATGTCAGATCCTGAATTTATGGGACACTGTTGTGTAGCGTCACGCACGACACATTTCCTCTAATGTGAACAAGACACAGCTCTGCTTTTTCCTAAAAAAGACATTAGAAAGACTTGCAAATTGCTAAAGACAGATAGTTATGTAATTAAAGAAAAAAATAAAAATGTTGTTGTTGCTCTTTCGCATGAGAAAACTCTTAGAGGTCACAACACTTTACACAGCTTAAAAATATTGATATCTTTCTTCACACCACGTATTTTATCTGTTGACAAGCTGCTGTGACCTATTTAAAGTGGCTGTCACTGTTGACACCTGAAGGAGAGAGTGGCAAGAACAAAAATAATTCACATGCTCTTTCAGGGGGTTATTGTTGACTCAGTGCCCTGTTAAAAAAAGTACTAAACTTTATGCATTTTAATCATACAAGTGTGAGTACTTGTATGTTTAAAATGCATAGAGTTTCTCTACTTTTTGCTTCGGTAAGTGTTACGCATGAGTCTGTACGTGAGCAAATGCTTCCCCATACAACGCTAAGTGGACACAGGCCTTTTCCACAGTTCAAACATCCTCAAATTTGCAAAGTCTGACCACACAGAGAAAGAAGGTGTTTCGAAACAGACAGACAGGCTCGCTGGTTAGTTGGGCCCTTGAATCATGCATAATCAAATTAACCTTCTGCAAAGGCTTTGTAATGTAGCTATGTTTGTCTTCTTACGCGCTAGATCCTATATGTGACATGTAGGCCAAACAATGATCCCCCGAGTTGTTAACAGTGAAAATGAGGTCAGACGCTTGAGTGGGTTTCTGGTTTGAGATAGACGTCTGCTAAAAGTGCCTGCTCTGGCCGACTGCGTGACTATTTACCAACAGTTATGACCCTCTTTCTCTCTCTAAAAAAAAAAGAGAAGAGTTTGTAGCACTAACCTTTGAAGAACAACAACTTTTCCTGGAAGAGTTTATTGACAGCATCTTTGAACTTGGATTTTGAAACGTATGCTAATATACAAGTTACATATATGTATTATATGTATATGAATACTTGTTAAATACATTTGCTTTAGGTTTGGAAGGTCACAAGCTATAAATATTTAGAGATATCCTCTGGATGATCCCACATGAATTTTAAATGTACACAAGGGAGTCTGTAGGTCACTTGTCTGGATTTGTTATGTTTCTGGGGAGAGCAGCTTGGTAACATGAAATTGTGTATGTACAGCATGCCAAGGTACTTCGTATGTTATCACAATGCATTGTTTGCTTGTCATTTCACACTATGTGGTCTTGATGAATAACACCGTCCCAGTGACCTTAACCTTAGCCATTTTACGGCGTTGAAATGAGACGCTGCAGAGCCAAGCGTTGGATTTTCTGTATTATATTTACCACATCTAGTCTTCATCTCAATCTGTCTCGGCATAAATTGAAACATGAATCATTTCCAATGCTGGAAAAATAATAATAATGTATAAATAATAAATAAAATGATAGATTGTAGAATATTAGACTAAAATATTTCAAGTCAAAACGTATTCTATGGTGGAATTTTGCAATCTGCATCAAAAAAAGCAAACCAAGTGTAATTTTTTTCCCCAGATTTTTTGAAACTGTAACTTAAAACACAGTTACACAATCAATATGACATGCTTGGCATTTCGGTAGCCTAAAACTTGACCGCTGTACTTGGTCACCTGAGAACCCTCGTGTTTTTGTTCACAGCCTGGTCAGCTGTGTTTGTATCCCAGCTGATCAAAGCCATTTTAGGAATGTGGCCAGGTCAGAACATCTTATTCATTAAGGACAAAAGGTCAGGAGGCACTGGTTTCGGATTTACGGTGATACCCTGGTTCATGGCACCACGGCACAGCCAGAGCCTGCAGAAAAGTTAAAGCCCCAGTGACCCCTACTTTCTAACATGTGATACATGCAGGGCCATAGGAGACATGGTTGCATAATCTGAACAATACAGAACATGTAGTGTGGAAGATTTCCCAAGCGATTCTGACTTTTTAACAGCGATCACCAATCACTAGGATGCCATCTCGATTGCTGAACATGTTAAGACTCTACAGAAAAGGCAACTTATGCTGAGAATAATCAGAGAATTAAATCAAACAGAGGATTTTCTGTGCCTTACTTTATTTTTTTCACAAATGGTTGATTGTATAGCTGAAAAAAAATAACCAATAAGGCTCAAGTACAAGTTTCTAATTTCTTACGGGGGTTCTGGGTGTGGCTCTGTGTACAAAGTTCTTTCAAAGGTTCTAGTAAACTGAAATAAGGTTTAGCGGAATACACAGAAGGGCAGTCTTGTAATTCTAAACACTACAGTTTACAACTGTGGCATACAGCTATAAATGTGGAAAAGCCTGTCTTTGATCTATAATTAAGTTCTTGTTCAGGCTATGTGACAGAAGCTATAAGGATTCGAGCGAACGTTGTAGCAAATGTTTTGTGGAACTGCCTAACAATGGGGGAGGTGAGGGAAGTTTGCAATGTTGAGTTTACGGAACAGTTTACTGCAGCAAGTTTAGGGTCATATTACTGTCCAGCGCAAATATGGGTGACCAGTTATTGGGAAGAGTTTTGTGAAGCATTATGCAACTCTGCCTCCCTCATTGTGCTTTCTATGTGTGTGTGTGTGTGTGTGTGTGAATGTTTCTTATGTGCAGTAAACATCCCTCATCCTCTGTTTTAATTTTGGCCCATGTGAAGAGAGCTGTCCGTGGGCTGCAGGAAGTTTAAGATGTAAACAGAGCAAGAAACACACTCAACACAACCTTGAAAATAGATTTGTGTTAGAAAAAGCTGGAAGAGATTGAGAGAGAGAGACAAAAAAAACGTGATAGTTGATGGAATGTGATGGGACTTGGAATATTATCTGATACGTGCAAAAAAAAGACGAGCACAGATCTCAATCCTTGGAGAAGAAAGACTTTTGGATTATAAAATGTAACAGCATCAGTTGAGACATTTAATACATGTTAATGTGCAGGTTTAAGTGGGATTGCCTCCCTCATTTGTGAACCATTATACCTTCTTTATACAATGTTCCAAATCTGGGTTTAGTCTCTTTTTTATTATGTACTGGGTGGAGCTGCCTGGGTGGGCACAGCGGCATGTCAGCAAAGGCAAACAGATGATGATAATAACCACTATACAGTGACTGCTCTATTTATGATGGTATGGGAGGAAGGAGGAGGGGGGGAACCTCCTTTGTTGTGAAAACCTGCATGGCAGGAAAAAACACAATAGAAGTGAAAGAAATGCGGTCAATGTGTTGCACGAAAAAACGGTTGTAGTTTGTTTACTTAGACTTATTTTGGGGATTAATCTGTCCTGCCTGTACAATATGTGTTAGGTTTTACAGTTTCCCCCCAACTGCTTCTTTTGTATGTACTTTGATTTTGGTTATTATTGATTCATGAAAAAGAAAAAAAAGAATAGTTTTAGGACATTTTGAATTGCCATAGTAGGAGAAGCACATGTATAACTAAAATGTAATTGGCAGCCATGAAAAAGGCCTATTCTATACTTTAAAAGACAAACAAACAAACAAACAAAAAACTATGGATGCACTTAAACTGTAGTGTAACAGATTACAATACAATATGCCTATCATACAATTTGGGGGAAAATGCACAAAAAAATGCTTATATAAAGGATAATTTGTTGCTTGTTTTGCTAAGGTTGGCAATCCCTTTGTGATGCTAAGGTAAGATTAAGAAGTAATGCACCAGGTATTTCTAAGAAGCTAAAGAGGTCACTTCAGTTAAGTGTTTTTCGTGACAGGGCAGTGATGTAAGGCACACAGTAATGATGATTTCACATTTGGACTTGTCAAAAACACAGGTGTGACTGATACCTCTAATGATGGCTTTATTCCATTAACTGCCGGTGAATCAGCAGCAGAACCTGAGCCTTGGAGTTAGCTCACGTAAATGTAATTAAGTCGTAGGTGATGCTATTAGTTACATCGTTGCGTTTGCTATGACATGTAAAATGTCTCCGGGGTAAAAAAGCACACACGGCACCTATATGGTGAGCAGAGTAATAAATAATAACCAGACTTGCTTGTAATTAAAAGTTCTTGTTTGCTATAGGATTCCTGCTGTCTACCTGAATGTGGGGCGGTTGAACAGAATTTACAGTTTTAGATACAAGTTCCAATTTGTCTTGTGAGTGTTTAGTGAATGTCTGGAAAAATCCTTAGACCCAGTCTACGATGTCAGTCGTCAGCACACCCCACTGGTGCGTCCTGCTGCCTGTCCCAGCAGGTGGGAGGTCCACTCAATGTTGACCTCAAGTTGTGTCTTTGAGCTGTGCATGCCCAGGGCCCATGGATTAAGGCCACCAGCAAGCTCCTCTACTGGAGTCATCCCCCAATTCCAGGTGAGATATTGAAGCTCATTTTTTTTGCCAATTGATTAGAGGGTGTTTGAATCACTCTCTCTCTGGTCCCTCCTCTTGGACAAGTTTACCTTGGGAGACCCTACAATGGGTCATTGCACCCTAACAACATCCAACCTGGCATTCCTGGGATTGCGGGACACACATATACTTCTCCATCATGACAAGGTACCAGTTCCTCAGGGGAATTTTTTTTTATCATTGTTAGATTCACACACATTTCAAAACATCTGCTGAATTCAATTAAACACTGTGTGAGGAAAGCAAAATGTGTCTAAAGCATTACTTCCAGTGAATTCTTCCCATGTTTACCAAGAAAAAGAGGATGTGTAGCTCATCGTATCACAGAAGCTGCATTCTCCTACTTTCTAATGCCATAAACTGCCTTTAGAAGTGTCCAGTCTGTTTACAGTCTTCTGAGCAATTACAGTTTCCACTCTGACTTCATAAAGATTCTCATGAGAAATGTCTTAGAGAGGATGACTCAGCTCAATTTGTTTCACTCAGATCTGTTTCGATTCTATCTGCAACTGTGATGAATTGTGATCATCACTTGTCGCTTTTACACAGTTGTGTAAGACAGACGGAAAGTGGCCCAACGGGCTGAATTAAAACATTTCACACTCCAGTCTTCTCTCAGGTGTGTCTGACAAGATGATGTCCCAAAACTAAACGAGAGGAAACTTGCACGGTGATGCCAAACACTTGCGCAACCTCGAGTGTGACACCTCCTCATGAATTGGGAAGAAACAGTTTTTATGTAATGATCCAGTTGGTCCCACGTTGTGTGTGAACCAGAGACGGTTTGTGCTGTTCTCAGTGCACATCTTTCAAACACATTTTAATCTGCATATTATTGATGTTGCAACTATTATTATCATCATAATACAAAACAGAAGATCAGCAAATCCCTTTTTAAAAAGTTATCAATTCAATGTGTTCAGTAATATGTCGCGATTTTGTAACAAAAGCATAGCGGCTTCGTTTAATTTAATTTGAACTTAATGTTAACTCATAAATAAAATACTGTGTCATACATAACAGTTTCTGCACGAATTGTTCCACCAGTCGATAATAAATCGTGTTTACGCTGCACAACAGTTAGCATAGGATCGAAAAAGTTGGGCATGTATAACCATATAATTAAATTCCACAACCGAACACATATAATTATATTATATAATTGCGTACTGGCACACAGGCAGAATAGTGAGCATAAGGCATCCTGAGAGATCCCACCTGTCCTGCTCTGCTCCATGTTAGGAAGCCGCCTCCTTTGAGCTACTCTTGGATGGGAGAACAACATGTTCTCTGATGGTTTATTGCCTTCCTGTGGTTTTCCGGGGTTGTGAACTTTATGAGGATTGCTTTACAGCCGTTTAACCTGTCCCCAGCTGTGTGGGGCTATTGTGGATCAGAAAGGATTGTTAGAGGTCCAAATCTTTATGTTCCTATATTGGCAGCTACAGTACGTGATTATGTTTTTCTTAAATTACAAGTAGGCCACCCTTTAGCTTGCTTTATACTGCTGTTGCATTCCAGCAACGATTTGCTGCAGATGCTGCTTCTTTGAGGGCAAACAACTAACAAGTTCAGACCTAACGTTTATGCAACATTGCTAGAAACAGTCCAAATTACAAGCTTTCCGCATTTTCGAGACCCAAAACGGAATTTCAAAGCAACTGTGGATGACAAATTTCAATAACCGTGCAAATTTATCTCATTCATGCATGAAGACAAATTAAATCTAATTAGATCTAATAGAAATTTAATAAATTGTAATTGCTGGAATCAAATGGATGGAAGGTCTCATCTGTTTGATGCAGGTTAATCTGTCAAACACATAAAACGCGCACAAGATCATCACTGAGAGTTTTCATTTGCTTTAGTTTTAAGATCTTCGTGCTTCTCTTCATGAGTGGAAGACGTTACAACGCAGAGTGAAGCTTTCATAAATCTTAATTAAGAGTTGTCTTGATTATATTTGAATGTTTGCGTTTAACACATGGGTTGTAAACTTGATTCACAGTCATAATCACGACTACAATGACGGAAGCAGAACACCACGACAGCTGCCTCCTCTGCTGTAACTGTGTCGTTGCGCCTTTGAGCTACTTTTGTTATCCAGACCTGTGGCATGTGGTGTACTTTAGTTTTCACTGCTGCATGTAATTTTTAACATTCAGTCCCATGAGAACAGTTCCTTGCTGGAGGGAGGAAAGCCTGAACTCAACTTCTGTCACTGATAGAAGATGAATGAGCTTTACTCTGTATGTGTTAGTAATTGAGTCTGCGTATAAAACTCAATTCATTATAAATAAAGTGCACCGTGGGACCAATCTGTCACTGCTTGTTTTATTTATGACATTAGAAAAGGTGTAGATGCATAAAATAAGGCATAAAGGAAATTAATTACTTCAGATTACGGTCTTAAATGGATTACTGTGTGACTTCTGGCTTGGTCACAGTGATGAATCTGTCAAACATGTACGTTTGTATCTTTTTAATATTCCTTCAGTTTTATTTATAGCAACCCAGAGATGATTAACAAAACACAGTAAGGTGATGGAAGCAAGAGCGTGCAGTGTGTTAAACCTATAGCTTAAGTTCCGTAGGGATGAAATGCTTCACCGCAGTAGTTCACACTTCATGTTTGTTACATAACACATCAGCCTCACAAATTAACAAGCTCGCACGCACTCTAAACCGGAATCCCAGGTGTATGGAAGCATGTAAACTACTACACCCTCTGACTCTGTGTTTCACATGATACTGCAGAGCAATTACACTGTTACTTTACTGCCCAACATAATACCTGCTAAGTGCTTGAAGACACACTGAATGTGACATCACTTGAGCAGGTGCCATCTTCAGCTATAGTTAATGTAACAACATACATAGAACGTTATAATGACATATAACGGTTTGAACTTTTTAAATCCAGTTTCTATACAAGGGGTAGTGTAGATAGTACAATATTTAAAGTAGCCAAATGTTCATGTAAGATGTCACTGACAATATGCATTTGGGTGTTTCTAAAAATTAAGAAATGTAAAGGATCTTGCTCGTCCAAATGATCCAAATGATTTAAAATATGCGATATTCAATATAAAACAAAAAAGATAGAAAGTATTGTGCTGATGCAGCCAGGATAATTTGTCAGTCATAAATATGTACATGTCTACAGCCGCTTTGATCTGTAAATCATTTGCCGCCAAGTGGTGTCGGGGAGCTTTGAGGCCGCGAGGTGTCGATTTGCAGAGGAGGGACATCAGCAAACAACATTCCCAGCTGCTCGGGTTCCGGTGACTGACAGTCGGAGAGAACGACGGTCAGACAGATAAGAGGCCGCTAGCGCTGCGAGACGCTCATAGCCCGGATGATGAGCTTGACAGGTTTGTAGGAGGCAAGACATTCATCAACACCTAAGAAGCACATATTGTACATACTCCAAATGTTAAAATACACAGCTCTGCATTGTAAAATGAAGCCATGTCACTGGGTTCAAGACGCCTGAGATGAACTTGAAGACCCCAAGAGAAAAAAAGAAAAAAAAAAAATCCCGTCACAATGAGCTATCACAGGAAACTGGGGTGTCGTGTTGTATCTTTAAAGACAAAATATTCATTCTAGAAAGAATAGCATGTGAAGAATGTAGGAAGAAGGTACAAAATCAGAAAAGATATGCTGCCTTCAACAACAATGAGAACGTGTTATGTCTCGAGACATCCGTTTATTCGCCTTCCAGCCTATTTAGGCAGCGTTGCGGTCATCGCCTATCCTCCCAGGCGATATTTGAAGAGGTGCTGAACATTGTGATCTAATTCTTGCTATCAGCGCAGGCACAGTTACAAATGATAAGGTTAAAAGTATAAACATAGCTTGGCTCGGATTCAAGTCATTTATCTGCAGGGCAACCCTGCTGCACTGGCCTGCAGATAAATGAGAAAGGAGGCTGCATTATGACTATCACGTGGAAAACAAAGCAACACTTATGCTTGTGCATTAAAAATTAAAAATGCAAGTGCTTTTCTACTCACAAATTTACCTCGAACATGAATGCACCACCGCATGCAAACCGACGCAAACACAACTGAGCAAACAGTCAAATTTACACAAACAAATGCACCTCTGCTTGTGCACATCACAGTGTTTTTTGCAGAGCTTATGTAGAGTTAAAGGTTACTAACATGCAGCTCTTTTTTTAAAATTTTACCTTGAGCTGACCTTCACCTCACACCATTAGTTTTGATTGTCAGAAGGGAATTTGTCCAACTCGCTGCACCCTGCCCTTGACTCAGAAGATTAGAAGAAGCAAAAGTGTTCAGTCTGCAAAAAAAAAAAAAAACGAGAAAAAACATCTGTCTGTTCAAATGCACACGACCTGTACACACTGACACACATATAGACACTTAAAGCCTTACGCAAGAGTTACATTAATCTGTACGATAATCCCTCACGGCACATTCTTCACAGCTCCAGATAACAAGAAGAAGTTATTATCATGACAAGGTAGATGAGTCGTTGATTTGCCCCACAGTAATGTGCGTCTTGATCCCTGTGTGTCAAATCTTCATTCAGAATGGCTACTTTCAAGTGCTTTTACATGACGTTTGAAGTAGCTGTCACACTCCATGAACGCACGCTAATAGTCTCACAAACCATTTGAAGTGACAGGCACTTAATAAACTGCAACCTGTAGTCACTGTGCTTTCAAACAGTGATGAGAGATTCGCAATGAAATAATGGGTTTTGTGTTTCTGTTAAGCCTTGTCTTCCAGCTCTTGTGTCAAAGGACGTCGTCACTGGATTGTCTACTCATATTAGAAATCTTTTGCTGTAATTGTTCTGAGCCTGCTGTGACATTTGTTACATAATGTTGTTGTTCCTTTTTCTCAATAAGCAAAGCAAGCAAACATGTGCTTAGATACGTGGCGTACAGCTGTTTGGGTTTGCAACTTGCACTTTCATCAGAATGCATGAATCATTTTTATTGATTTTAATAGACAGTCATATCAAGTTAATAACCAAAAAGCTATAAAAAAAAATACCCATTTGAATGCATTCTTTATTTGCGATAGTGTTAATCATTTATTCGTTACACTTCAAAAAGAGTTTGTTAAAACTGCACTGGACTTGTACCTCATGCCTTGTGAATTCAGACTGCAGACTATAAGTTTTAACCCTATTCAGGACTTTCATGTTGCCATACGTAGAGGGTCTTTTGGGGTCCATTGGACCCCAAGAAAGTATATGTGCAAAATATTTGTTGGTATTCATTATAGACTTTTATACTATCCATCCATCCATCCATACACCCTAGGGTCATGGGGGGGCTGGAGTCTATCTCAGCTGACTCAGGGTGAAGACCGGGGACACCCTGGACAGGTCACCAGTCTATCACAGGGCTACACTTAGAGACAGACAACCAAGCACACTCACATTCACACCTACGGACAATTTAGAATCACCAATTAACCTCAACATGTTTTTGGACTTGTGGGAGGAAGCCGGAGAACCCGGAGAGAACCCACGCTGCACAGGGAGAACATGCAAACTCCACGCAGAAAGATCCCGGGCGTCCTCACCGGGATGTAAACCGGCGACCTTCTTGCTGCGAGGCAACAGTGCTAACCAATGATCCACCTTCCAGCCCACTTTTATACTATGTTAAATAAATTATCTGATAATTTGACATATTTTTGGTTCCAAATGAATGACAGCTGTCCATCTTTTTATATTAAAAAACAAATCTTCAAAAATAAAAACCAATACCTGTCACCTAAACCAAATGGCCCAAAAGACTCCAATTGGCCTGAATAGGGTTAAACAAGATCAGTGTTAAAATAAACTCCCGTATTTGTAAAGATTTAAAACAAATTTAAAAATACACATTTTAAAAAACTTGTTCGTCTTTTTCAAAAAAAATTTAGGATGGAATTATCATCACTTGTTGCATGTACAGTTCCCAAAGTTGTGACCAAGTATCATGTGAGATACAAGTGACCCTATTTCTTGCCATGTCAGTCGCTGTTGTCTTGAAGTGCAGGTTAAACAGTGGCAGGCCAGACCTTGCTCTCTATATTTAGGTTGCATGTTCCCAGGCAAAAGAAACATGCAGTGCAAAGCAAACAGCACTCACAATGTACACATGCAGTCATGCACATGCACAGGCTCGTGAGCCAACATGTTCTGTATGTATATTGATAATATTTGAACAAAAAAAAAAAAAGAAAAAAGCAAACGCACTCCTGACCCTTTGTTCCACTCGCTCGTTAACCAGGTCACAAACAACTCATTTCCCATCTTATCCTTATGCCCTCTTTGGTAACACAGTATGACACAAATTAATCCTGTCACCTCATAAATAAATCCACAGAGATAAACCTTGGCACTACTAATGAATTACTCCATCTGAGAACTTGATATATACAGTTTGATATATGGCGTACTGGATACTGTCTGAGCGGGCAGCTGCTCCAGCGCACTCTGCTTGTATGGAACATGTTGGATATAGTTGACTCTTTGTGTGTGGTAGAAGTCAGACCACATGTTTGCTCTTCTGCATAATCACTCCGTCTTTTAACCCAGAACTCATATTTAACCTCTTTAGGTTTGCCAAAGTGCCACCTCAGCACATTCTGTAGAGATTACAGTGATTACAAATGCAATGCATGTAAACAATTGTCGAAATTAAAAACTCCAGATCTCATTTCTCATTTGCGTCTCCAAAAGGCTGAACACCTCAGCTTTTTTTTTTTTTTTGCAGCAGCAGCAGCAGCATGTGTATAGCCTACTTTGTTCATTCTTATGCTGCAAATAAAATATATTTAAAAAAAAACAGTTGCTGTGCAATATACAGCTAAAAAGACTTCAGATAAAACAATATAGACAAAATTAAAAAAAAAAAACAGTTCTATGATTTATAATTTATGATGCATGACTTGTGATCAGTAAAGAGATCCAGACTAAGTCAGACTGAGTGAATTGACAAGATAAACCAAAAGTCTCAAGTATTGAAAATCAATAAAATGATGCAATTTCTAAGAAAACAGCTTCAGCGGTACAGAGGAGTGATACCAGGCAGGTCGCTGCCCTCAGAGGTTATCATGCAAAGCTTGTATTTGGCATCAAGCAGATGCCCTGATCCCCGGTGTTGTGTTTATCTTAGGTGCCGACTCCCCTTTGGACCGGAGGGCCAAGGAAAGTGATGTGGTTTTGGATTGATTCTTTGTCTCTCTGACATGGATTAATACTGACGTGTTGACCAATAAAAGGACAGAAGGTCAGACGGGCGAGAGTGAGACGTGCCTCTAGGTCACATCTGTTCCTGCCTCTTAGCCTGTCAGCCAAATTGATGTTTGTGCTCATGTATCAAACAGTGATAAAATACATGCAAAAATGACAGATTTTTGTTCATGAAACATCTGCATCTTTGGTAAAAAAGAGAGAAGATTCAGCCTGCTATGCATTTGACAGTGGACATACAGTGGCATGTAAAAGTTTGGTCAGAATTTCTGTTAATGTGAACAATTAGGAAAGCAGAAGATGAAATTATCTCTGCGGCCCTTGCTGTAATTTTGAAAATGTAAAAGATGAAAATAAAAATTCATTTTCTTTAAAATGTAAAGGGAATGTGTCATCTGTAAGGAGATCATTTCAGCTTCCACTTGTTTAATTGTTCACATTAACAGGAATTTTGACCAGGGGTGCCCAAACTTTTGCATGCCACTGTATCTGTGTATCACATGTCAGCACCTTGCACAAGTCCAAGACAGTCAATGTAATTTTCCCATTAAGAGAAGGTTATGGTTTCCCCCCTAATGGACAGCACTACACTTTTGCTTGTGTGTTCCTTTTTTGTCCCCTTGTTGCCCTGAATAATGCCTCACCCTGCAAAACAGGATTGGGAAAAGAAGTGAAAATGAAATGTTCTCTCTGGAAGATCTCATTACTTTGTCAAAACTGCCGATTTCCCGCGAGGATTCATTGCACCTTTTTCCAGCGACATCATGCCTGTATCACAAAATAACATTTTGCAAAGGTGTTAGTCTTGCCTTTTGCCCTGTCAAGCGAAATGCCGCCTGAAATAGCCAGCACAGATCTTTTCATCTCTGGTGGTCCACGTTGTTTATGAGCTGTAACCAGAATGAGATTAAGTTTTTTTATGGTTACATAGTTGAGGACTTTCATGAGGCTCTGGGCTTAGTACTGGCCTCTCTATATTTGGTCTTGGTTGAAGAGGTCAAATAGAAAAAGAACATCTTTCTCATGCATCTCATAGCAGGCATAAGTGGAATTTGGACTTATGTAAGACAACTTTTTTTTTTTTTTACGTTTTTGACTTGTCACGCTTTTGAAGTGAGCCCCTATATTTAATTACACTGCTGAAACCAGATTCCGGAGGAGGTTAGAGTTGTTGATTTAGCTTCAAACGTCTCCCTTTTTTTTTCTTTCTTTATTCAGTTCACCCAGTTTCCTCCCTCCCAGAAAAGTATTCTTTTGCTTAAGATCTCCTCCTCCTGTGTCCAACTGCCAAAATAAGAAGAGAAAAAAACACACCTCATGATGAGAGATTATGAGCAAAGATTTCTTTCAGCGCTATGGATGTTCTAAGATGAAGTACAGTCATTCAAAACAACCCTTCTCTCAGTCAGCTGAACTCCAGACAGAAACTGTTTCGAGGAGGGGGAGGGTATTCAAATCATTAAGTTCCACGAAGCCAATCAGAAGTAAGCCTGTGGTGTGGCCAAGCCTCTAGTTGCATAACTCTGAGGCAGACGGAGCCCTGAGCAGAGACTGTCTAGCTCTGCAGACTCAACAGGCTTCACACGCAACACTCCCCAACCAGAGGTGTACGCATGTGTGTGTGCTTGTGTGTGTGTGTGTGTGTTTGTGTGTACTTAAGTTCTGCTTACTTTGCTTTATTTGCTTTTGATTTCCTGAGGGAACGGTGCCATGGTGCATACATAAGATTTCTTTTATAAGCCCATTATCGAGGTCACTAAACATGTATATATTCAGAGATGTGTCTTTGTGCACAATGATCAACTCTAACTAACCACATGTAAAAAAAAAAAAAAAAAAGGAACAAGATTCTGCATGTCTAGATGTTGAAAAGCTAAAAGCAAATAAACATGTTTTTTTAAATAGATTCCCAGGGTATTATGTTATTAATCATAAACAGTAGCATGTCTTACCTGGAATAAAAACTTTTTTTAGACCTTTGATTCTTTCCAAAGTTGATAATAAATGTAATGCTACATGAAATGCAAACACATATACAATGTTTTTTCTTACTGTGAAGACAAAGTTCTACGAATTCCTCCCTGTAAACCATGCAGAGTATCTTTGTAAATGATTCTTTCAGCTGATTCCATAAGAGACAGATCAGTGCAGTAACGAATGTAGCTGAGTTAATCAATGCCACAGGATGTACTGTATGTTTCTGTTGGCGAGGATAGAGAACCATTGTAATACATTATTTATACTGAAGCACTTGAATGTAATGTCCAGACATGCTGGAGCAGGACTTACGTAGATCCCTGTGCCTAAACAGATAAGGACAGAGAATGAGTAACTACATGGGACAGACAGTGGCATATTTCAGTCCTGTAACAGTGAAATATAAGAGAGCTAAAAGGCCAACACATAATTAAATCCAATTTTAAGGAAACTGTTAAACCAATGCTTATGTATCTTAAATACATTTGGCATACATCAGACATTTTATTGAAAGTTGTTGCTTTGCTTAAGCCTCAGTGATTTTAAAGTGACACGTTAAGTGGTGCTGTCAGTGTGTGGGATGTTTCCTTTAACATTTACCAGAGGTGTTAGTAAAAGTGGAAATACTGGAAAACTGCCAGCTGGAATCCAGACTACAGCCTGAACTGAACTTGACCAAACTCCAGGTTGTTTCTGGTCTCCAAAGGTCTGAACTGAGTGCTTTAGCGAAAATAAAAGTAGAACCAAGGAAAGTCCGGCTCATTCTGTCTGGTGGGCATTAAAGAGAGGAAGTGGTCTGCTGTGCAGCAAAAACAACATATGGAAAAATACAATGGCCGATCCCTATGGACCTGGGTTTGTACGACTGAGTCAAACAAGGTCAAGGAAATGTTAAGGGCCTCAATTCTTTGTCTCGATGGCCCACATTCGTCTGGGACGGTGCTTTTTTGCACAGACTGTTCCTACCAAGGTGGAATAAACAGCAGTGACAAAACTTAAATAGTTAACAGCTGCTCCTTAAATCAGTGGTCTCGTTACAGTGTGAGGAAACTGTAGGTGCTGTGGCATAAATAAAAGCTCAATTTTAATCAGGATGTTTTGCAGCTCACATTAAACCCGTGGCTGAGAGCTCAGTAATGATCAGGTTTCAACTGCTCGATATTCCTGTTATTTCCTGCTGTCTGAGCTGTCTATTAACAATAGGTCACAGAGTTTAAAATAAACTGAGGAAAGATTTGAAAACCTTCTGACTTCTTGCCTGCTTCTGCTTCGGCTGCAGCGTGAGACTCACAAAACAGTATTCAGGTCTGACTTTGCGTTTTCAAGGAGTTTCCTGAGGGAAAACTATTCTGGCTTGTTGACAAGACAAACATGCTCACCCTCTCTTCTGCGGCCACAGAGACTTCTGGGCCTGTAACTTGGATAGGAAGGATCACCAGCCTTCTTCACAATCATTTCCTCTCAGCTGTCAAAGCACAGGTCGACCACTGAAGAGTAGGTCAACTCCCTCATAATGTGGAGGTAGAGCCCCGTAGGCTTAGGGCCCAGCTGTTTCCTGTATCTGATGAAGGCGGACTCTCTGTCTTTATCCATCGCCCCTCACAAGATATGAGGAGTTACAAGCAACTGAATGCTGGATTATTTTCTGCCTTAAAAAAAACAAAGCAAATTTTATCAGAGAAAGAAATGCTCCTCAGATAATCTGCTGGATGTTTCACAATTTCACAAAAATAAAGACTGACTTATTTTAAACAGAGAAAGGTAGCCATTGTAATCCTAGACTAAGGCGTCCATAGAGTTTCCATATAGTGTTCCCACAGAAAGCACTGCACCCACTATTTCTTTCTAGAGTGCTTTGCCTTTTTTTTGTGTGTAGCTACCGAGTGCATCAAATTGAAAACTTCCAAACTTTTAAGAAAATTGCTTGTTTCAAAACTGACACCTATTTTCAGGCAACTCTTCAAAAATGGAGGACACACTCTCTTTGACTGTGTCCGTCCGATATCTCAAACAGAAATGATAAAAACTGGAGGTGATGCGGGTTTATCACACAACAGCGATGACAGAGGCGATATGTTGTCAAGATATTGTTGTCATAGAAACAAAACTGAATCGCAGCGGAAGGAGCAGTTTTTCAATGAAACGCTGCGATGAAGCGCCCATCTGCCGTTATATGAACGCACACCCTGACTTAGAACTAAAATCTATAACGTGCTTCCATGGTAACACTCAGTGACACATGCTAACCAGTGACACCAAAGAGCAACAAGGGGAAAACCACGTTTCTGCTGGTTGCCTAGTAACCACAAGGTCACATGAGACGTATACTGTAAATAACTTATGTAACAATTAAAAAAAAAAAGAAAGAAAAAAAAAAAACTCATCAGTCACAGCATTTTGGCAACATTGATTGTGAGTGATTATAATGACAAGTATTAGTTTGAGGACTCTGTATTTGATGGTTCCACTTTGGAGGTTTTGTTTGTTGTTTCTGTTTGGCACACTTAGTGGCACTGTCAAACTGATAAGGTGATTAAGTCATTGCAAAACCACACACGATTGTGCTACTGCTCAGTTTGTGGTTTCCCTTTGTCCTACACTCTGTCACGCTAAGACGGATGTCTTGTTCTCCTTTGGTTGCAGTGATATCATATGATCTAACATCAGTGGAATTGTGAACCTGATACATGATTCATATGTGTTAAATCTGGAAAGCAGGAGTCCAAAGAGAAACTGTGGAAAAACTTTTACCCCTCTACTTAAAGTTATGGCATGTGACACTGTGTGGTGTTGGATCAACTGACCTACATTCGTTCGCATGTTGCATGTTAACCTCGCACTAATCTCTGGCTCAGTGGGTTTGTTTTTTAGGTCATGTGGCTCACAGACGACAGGACATTCCTGCTGGCCATCATTAGGTTAAACGTGTTTGAAGTGTGCCAATATGGTGTGAACTGGGTGAGTGTGTGTCTTCTCCAGAGCACAGATACAATAGACAGATTAAGGGCATGATTTCATAATCTGCTCCCTGATGTCTTCCTCTGACGTCCATGCATTAGTTCTTAACCCATGTGTCTGGTCAAACTTCATTAGTAGTTGGACTGAGAGATGGTTCTTGCCCAAAACTGCCCCCCCTAGATTATAATGTTGATCTGTTCAGATCAGAGGTTAGCTTTCTCCTGTCCCACCACACTGTATGTGTTAAAGTAGTAACATGCCTGAACAGTGTTTCCATCCTTGACTCAGCTAAGATATAACGAAAGATGAACAAATCCTACCTATGTCTCATCAAACTCGCTGGGTGTCCCACGGTTTACACCCTTTTCTGTCTACTCTGCAATATAATGACCCATTTTCTGTCAGTAAACTGATCATGGTGCCATTTTGGCTCCAATGACTAATCCTTAATTGAAAACGGTTACAAACAGTGTTGTTGAACTGTATCTGTCATTTGTCTTTTTAAAATCACTCCTTTTCCTCCTCTATAAATCCACTGTAACAACGACTATAGAGTTTTTAAATTGGCAAAGTATCATTGTTAGTCTTATTATGACACATATCATTTAAAAAACCAGCACTGATGGAAATGACTTCTCTTTTGTTCTCAGGGTTCACACAACCCTTTGAGCCAATCACTGCAATCAAGTGTTTTCTGTAACTCTCAATCAGACTTCTGCACCTGTTGACAGGTATTTGGATTTTGGCCCACTGCTCATCAGCAACGTGCTCTAATTTGTCCGGGACATTTTTATTTTTTTTTTAATTCAAAAGCAATGTCTTCTTTCACTAGATTATAATCCATCCATCCATTATCTATACACCGCTTTATCCTCACGAGGGTCGCGGGGGGGCTGAAGTCTATCTCAGCCGACTTAGGGTGAAGGGAGGGGACACCCTGGACAGGTCACCAGTCTATCACAGGGCTACACTTAGAGACAGACAACCAAGCACACTCACATTCACACCTACAGACAATTTAGAATCACCAATTAACCTCAACATGTTTTTGGACCGTGTGGGAGGAAGCCGGAGAACCCGGAGAGAACCCACGCTGCACGGGGAGAACATGCAAACTCCACACAGAAAGATTCCGGTGCCCCCACCGGGACGCGAACCGGCAACCTTCTTGCTGCGAGACAACAGTGCCCCTAGATTATAATTTAGCTTCTTTTTTTAAAAAATGTATTATTACTTTTTTTCAGTTTCTACTTATTTGACTGACTATTGTGTATTTTGCTTTTTCTTTAATGGAAGGGTAGGAATACATTTGAGGAAAACTGTACAACAGAAGCCAAAAAAATACCTTCTCTCCTGTTCTCAGGGTGCTGAAAGTGCACTTCTGACGAAACTCCAATCCTGATAATGAAAAATTGGTATATATAACAGCTGAAGGATCACCTACAAATGCAGGATGGATACAAATCATAGTGTATGTTGACATTTGGTGATCCAGAACAGGCTTCCAGGCAAGAATCACTCTGTAAAACTGATTAAGTTAATTTCATAGGTAAAGAAAACATTCCGACCACAGCAGAACGTTCTCTGCCTCTGGGGCTCAGTAATTACATCCTGGTCGTGCACCACTGACACTCACTATGAAGTGTCTAATCATCTTCTTACAGCGCAATCTTCTGTTGGGAAACTAAAAATTGTTGCAGACCAAACATGGCCCTGTTAAGGTCCAACATTCCAGCATCAGAAGGAGTCCACAGGACACCCATAGAGGTCAAGTGTCTGTGGCCCCCGCAGGTCAGAGCTGTTTTGGCGACACGAAGGGAACCTACACTTTATTTCACAGGCGGTTGTAATGTTGTGGCTTAATCTGTTTATAAGAGCCCACTCTCAATATTCTGTGCTTCTGTGCATAATCTGATCCAAAACTTGAAAGCCGATCAGAGCAAAGTTTACCTCTTTTAATCCCCCTAGTGTAAGGCGCTCAAACGTGCTTATGACTGCAAATAAGTTCATTTGCAAATAACTGTGACACTTTCCCATGGTGCTAAAAGACCAATCCTGTGCAGCACTTAGTACTCTTTGTAGTGCAGACCACATAAGCTAGCACAAATGTGTTCACACATTAATAAGGTTGATTACGTGGCGCTGTACACATTTCTGCTCTATTTGTTTTAACTGAAGAAGGACGAAAAACAACTTTAATTTCCAAAAGTGCGTTCAGAAGACCTCGGCGATTAATTGACTCTGGGTATGTGCGCAACAAACGCAACTATGAAAGGGGGAAACATTATGGTTTAATTTGGCATAAAATGCATGGGGAGTTTTACACCTCCGTTTAAATTATTTTACTGGCTGTGGAGAGTAAAACAGCAGATGCTCGAAGATGACAACATGCCTTTTGGATTGAACTCAAATCACTTCGAAGTTTTTAAGTCCTCAACACAACTGACATGCCTCCCGTTTATATACCTATAAAGCTAGTCAATGAAAACAACTGCTGAACTTGCAGAAAGCGTTTGTTTTAATGAGCCTTGGATCCAATGTGTGCACGGTGAGAGGTTTCTGTTCAACGCAGGTCTGAGCAGGACTGGACGCATAATTTCTCATCTACTTTACGACTATTTTACTGTCCGCCATATAACTAATTGTCACATCTGAATTAATATGCAGAATCAAACACATTCAGAGTTCTGCGGGGAAAAACATCTTCACAAATTTGTTTGTAACCTACATCACGGATGCTGAGAGACGATGCAGAACAAAGGTGTTCACAGCGTGTACAGACAGAGAATGTCACCCTGCGTGTTCTTGGACTTTGCCCATGTGGGAGTGCTTTCATAATAAAACAGTGGCGTCTCTTGTTCTCACTGGCTTCGACTGCATCGTTGGGAGACACTGATAATGACAGTACTGCCTAAGTAGTCTCAGCGAGCGAGCAGGGATGAGTCACTGGCTTACTATGCATGAAATGTAGCTTTGTCTCAACAAAGAAATAAGCAAACAAAAAGCAACAAATTGAACAAGGAAAAGTTTGTCCTTAGACACAATATCAACAAATAAGAATTTGTTGGGGGGTAACGCTGCCGGCAGAAAGCAAATTGTGTTCTACAGCCTGGATGGCCTCTTGCTGAGATTGAAGCATCTTAGTGCATCAAACTTTGCATTGATATTTATTGGCAATATAGTTATAAAATGATTAATGCAAGCTGCAATCTCATTAGCTATCCAATGAAAATATTTGCCCAGCCTCTAACATGTTATTATGGTGCCGATTATTACATAAATTCAGCCTGACTGCATTTTAAAATTTCTTCCTTGTTGCAGCACGAAACACATCCAGTATAAAAAGAAAAATGTGGCTTAATGCAGAATGTAGCCTTGTTCAGTTATATAATTGTTTCTATTTCTGAATTTGAAGCTGTGAGGATTAGTCAAATGAAGCAGTCTTTTGCGCTGCTTTCTATACTAGTGGAGTGCTTGTCAGTGGCTGGTGGTGTTGGGGTTTTAGTTCGGTCTGCTGGCTTTGAAGGAACAACTTGCATCATTACAAGCTGTGGATAAGCTTAACCTCCTTGGCACAAAGATGACTGAATAAATCTGAGTAAGTGTGATTACATTGCTATTACAACCAGAATTTTTTGGCGAATTACCGAACAACTGCAAAGTGTAACCGAAGGCTGAATGTTTTACCTCTGCGACTACACACTTGAAATGACCGCGGGTAACACTTGGGGTTGAAGTTCACATTGTGTGTAGGGTTGCAAACTTCAGAGACACTTAAACAAATAGGACTGAAACCCAAATAAACACACTATAAAATGCAGAGGCCTTGCTGTGTTTTCTGTTATTTCCCTTCGGTGGGGTTTCGGGAGTCGGAGTGCAGGGCGGAGGAGAACAATGATAAAGAAAGAAAGAAAGAAAAAGAAGGAAGACACTGCTAATCTTTTCATATGTTCACATCAACAGGACAGCGTGTTATGTTTGGTTCATATTTTTCAAAACAAAGTCTCACTGTGAATCTTACTATGGAGCTGCGCTTCAGTCAACACACGCCTGCAATTCTGATGCAGCATCTGGTCGCCCGGCCTTGAGGGAAATCCCATAATTCAGCGTAGAAAAGAACGCCTAACACTTCCTCCTGCGCCTTTGGCTGTTGAGCTAGCAGGAATTAATGTTGTCTTTAAAAAGGCTAGTGGTCTGTAATTTGGAAAATTCTATAAGTTAACGTTAAACCTCACCAGCGTTCTGCATGTTGGTGGCCCAAAACAAGAGTGACAGCTTGATTGTTTGAAATTTAAGGCTGTGAAACCCCCAAATCATGTACTGCGACAACAGCGCGGTAAATTGCACACTGCACAGTCGTGTGTTTGCTAACCTGCCAGCCTTCGGAGGACAGAATGGTGATGTAACGCTTCACTATCCAGCTTTAGCTCTCTATATCCCACTGTCGCACGCCATTAACTTGCTATCCTCTCTCTCCTGTAGTTTGTGATTTTTTTTTCCTCTCCATCGCGTTTCTCCCTGCACCATTCTGGAGGCACCTCTTGCTCTGGAGCTGCATGTTCCATGTTACTGGCACCATCAACCTGCACAGCGTTTATTGGTTTTGCTCAATTTCTCATTTTTCCTCTCCCCGCTTCTACCTCACCCCCACTGATCAAAGCAGATGAGTGCTGCCTCAAGGGGTAAATGACATCTACAATACTGCAGGGTCTTAACCTGACTATATAAAGTGCAAGAAGAACTTAAAACTGAATGGAAATAAATTAAAAATCATTGTGGAGTCCACACCTATTTCTTAAGCTTTAATTTGCTACTTAGCAGGGAAAAGGCAGCAAGGTGTCCATACCCCGACAACAGCTTTGTTTATTCAAATATTGCACGTGAGCATTTTACTTGTTTTATATTACATTTTATCATGAAAGAAGAGAAGACTGTGTAAAACACAAGTCAAGGTCCACAATGCACCACTGTGTTTTTCTTCATTCTTTTGATTAACCATCTAAACCCCAATACCCAGGTTTGAAAGGCATGTAATCATTAAATATACTCCAAAGCTACATCATTTACCACATCCAGAAACTGGAAAAACATAGCAAATCCTCGGATTTTAAACTTTGTGATGGTCCCCGAAATAGTTGTTGGTTATGTGTCATTCCATCGTAAAACTCAACCAAATCTCAGCTTGTTATTTCATTTAAAAAAAAAAAAAAAAGTTATTATTCACCAAAAACAAAGTGTTTGTTCTAGCAAAATTCTGTAACAACCGAAAAGTCTGCACTCCTCAGCACAACTGTGACGCAGCTGCACCCAACAGTCACATGACAAAAAGGTAATGACTTTTCAGCTGAACTGCAGACTGTGTTTACCCACAATGGATAAATTAAAAGCTAATTTAAGTATGTAAAAGGTAAATATCTATTGTATGCAGAGACATCTTTTTGGGGGTCTTACCAGTACCTGAAAAAAAAAGGTCTCTGTTGGCACTTTGAAAAATGTTTCAAGTCAAATGAAATATTGATTCCAGGTTTTTCAAAAATTCAACTTTAGTTTCTTTTGCCATTATTTCCCAGGTTGCGCAGAAACCACTACTTTTTGCCATGGTTGTCCTGTTTGTGTCCTCATATTTCAGTAAAAAATCAGCCCACAGTGAATAAAAAATGTGGCTGGAGCAAAAAAACACCCAGAAACAATTTGGGTTTCAGAGGGCTACACCAAAACTGATCCATCTCAATAGTTCCCATGTAACCATCTATAAGTGGACATTATGCTGCATTGATGTTGCACATTGTCACAACTTTTTTCCCATGTAAACTGCAGCTCTGCAGATTCCCCTGGAGTCGCACACAGAGGGAGACTGTCCTCCCTGACTGCTTCAAGGCCCCGCTGGCTATTTAGACAGCTGCTCACATCAGCCTGATCTCAACTCTGCTCCTCAGGGTTATATCAGATTAAATAAATCCACTGCTTTTGCAGAGCCCGTTGCATAACAGGTACATGATCATGAATACACTTAAAACCAGGTTTTATTCATTATAGGCCCATTTCAGCGATGAAGTTAATCCATCTGCTTGTTTCAATGAGCCTAAGTGGAATTATTGTTTCTGGCCACCAGCGAGGCCTTACCGACACACTTTGTACAATAGCCACCAGGCACTGAGTGCGTATCAACTCCGTCCAGCTTTTCTATTGAAAGAAGCTGTGCCAGGACTCCCGGTGACACACATCTGTGCTGAGTTGGATTTCCACAGCTGACCAGGGCGTGACCCATTTCCCTCTAGTTTTTTTTTTATTTCTCTCTCGAAGGCCTGGGAAAATGTGTTTGATAGAATCACGTCCAATTATCACTGTCCCATACGACAGTTCACACCTCCACGTGCTTCCTCCCGCTCTGTGCTCCAGTACATGACAGGACAAACCACGCCTTGGATCTCAGAAACTTCTATTCTGGGATACTGCTGGTTTGCTGTCACCAGCGGCAGAGGAATTTCTGAGTCAGATTTTGTCTTCTGATTACGGGTTTCCCTCTACGGCCGTTACCATGGAGATTAAGGCAAGCTGAGACACAAACAAAATTTGCGACAGCGAGATGTGAGAAAGGAAAGGAAACGACGACTCATCCCTGGTATTGAGCTACTAGTCTTAAAATAGCCCACCACAGGAATGAGCGATGTTTTCATGTCACACATTGAAACTAGGTGTGGATGAAGGAAAGAAACACATGGATGTGCGTTTGTCCCATGATGATTCGTTTTCCGTGGGTGTGTTTCGCCGACAAGTTGAGTCTATTTTGCTTCACCCTTTTTCCTTGGAAATGCAGACAGACATACAGAGCAGAGTGAGACACGGATCAAGTGCTCTCCTGGGATGATCAACGGATAGATGAGAGCTGCTAATTACCAAACAGGAAGCGCAATGAGCTCATTTGTAAACCAAAACCTTGAGCAATATCCAGTCTTGAGTTAGATGGCGACTCTAACACAGTCCTTATACATTCATTATTGCATCAGGCCGTTTTTATAAGTAACATTTAAGCATGTAATTGTATTAACCAGTCAGCATATGTGACCACTAAAGCCGTAACATGTTATATATAGGTTGCAGATCTAACTCACACTAAATACTTTCACATCTGCAAGACGAAGTAGACCCAAGTCAGAGTTTAATTGAGCACATGTTGCATCTTATGTGACACAAGGAATTGTAACATGACTGCAATTACATGGGTTTTACAACAACTCGCTCTCTCTCTCTCTCTCACACACACACACACACAGATCAGCACACCCAAACAGTCTTAAGTGCGAGTGTATTTGTTCGCGCACACACAGACACACATCGGCCCGAAGCTATTACAGCCCAGATGATGCGATATTTACTGTAATGACTTGCATCAATATGCTATTTGAATTTTTAAACCGCGCATCGCTATTCAGTTCACTCACTTATTCAGGCTTTAGCAATATAATCTACATACAAATTGTGTTTGTATGTATTTATTACAACAAATTAGTGCCGCGATAAGCAGATGATTAATTAATCATAACTGTTGTTTGTACATTTGATCCCATAATTCAGTTGTTTTTCCCCATGCAGCAGCAGCAGCAGCAGCAGCAGCAACAAGGCATGAGACTGACCCACTACACACTTACTCATATGTCAACTGTAAATATTATTTTCAGTGTTTTGAATAAGTAAACTGAAAACTCTCATGCAGAAGTAGCAATGTGTTTTTTAAGATAAATAAATAAACACAACTTTTTTCCACTAAGAGAAAGGGATCATGATGTTAGGAATGGTTTAGGTTATCTCTCGCTCTCTCTTTTTTTGTTTTTTATCAGTTGACCTTAATGTTGTCTGGCACCAGTCTGTATTTGGTCCTGACAGGAATTAGTCAGTGATTACAGACAACTCTATACTGTTTCCTTTCCCTTATGAATCGTCTTATATAAGCTGTCACATTACCCTACATTTGCAGTACGCGAACAGACAGCCTGCATAGCTCTTAAATGAGGCAGAATGGAATTTTCTCAGTAAAACAAAATGCACCTGATCCAGTAAGATGAGCGTGAATATGTGCGACGGCTGCTGGGCATGTCATTACTTATGCAACAGACGTACTTGTCAAAGTGCATGGCCTTGAGCAGGTCTTTGCCTGTGTGTGGTGCGTCTGACTGCAAACAGATGGGAATGTAAACACGGCAGGATAATGTCTAGCACTGAACACACAACAGGATAACTGTGGTTGGCTTTGAGAAAAATATAGGGTTTAGGAAAGAGTTTGCAGTTTTAGTCCTTTTAGTTTTGGTGCAATTAGATAATGACAACCACACAAACGGAGAAGCTTCCTAGCCTGCAGTCACCGAGGCAGAGGACTTACAACTTTGTTCTTTATCAGTTTCACAACCATGTATGCTTACTGGTGAGAAGTACTTTACTTATTTCATTTATACTGGTGTTGTCTTAGGCCTTAGTTGACCTACAATTTCCTTTGATGCCGTCGGTACTTGCACTGAAGCAGATGTAAGGTTTGAAGTGTCTAATTTTGTATTTTGGTTTATGGTAGAAGCACAGCAACACACAATCAAGAAGAAAAAAAAACAGTTGCAAGATGTAAATGGAATCTGACATGCAAATGCAAGCATACACACAGCAGACACAGCTGTCCTGGCAAATACATTTTGGAGGAAAATCACAGAAAATGTTTTCCTCTTTAGTCTGCAAGACAAAATTAAACATTTCTTTCTTGTCATGGCTTATGAGAAAGCATAAGCCCAGAATTCTTTTCTTCTTTTTTCACTATACAACAGCTTATGTAAGCTACAACATTGCCCTACATTGTGGCTGACCACAGCCTACAAACACTCCAGCGAGCTTCCTTGAGGTGGAGCCGTGTTTGTAGCAGATATCGTGGACACGCTGCAGTACACGAGGAGGCTGTGACTGTACCAGCGTTATAGGTGTGACAGCATATGGCCTCCGTCTCTACATGATGCATGGTGACACACCAACAAGTGCTTAGTAAACACAGTCGGACCAGAGAGAAAGTGGACACATCCTGGCAGAGTTAAGCAGCGTGTGTTGAAGTCTTGCAGATGCAGCTTTGCAGCAGCAGTAACACAATGTGACAAGCTGACCTATGTATTTAAGAGCCTGTTCCTGGTCGTGTCTCATTTTGTTTTAAGCGTTCTCAGTGCTTGTCGCTGCCCGTGCCGGTAGCATGTTGTCAGCGCCATCTGGCACTGTTTACTCTGTTCAGCACTGGCGGCTGACATTCTGTGGGATATGTTTTGTTGGCCTTTCCTAAGTGTCTATTCCTGTGTATATGTTAAGGTTACTTTCACAAATTACTTTGAATTATTATAACCCTGAGGTACAGTGTGTTTCTCAAACCTCCTGGATTGTTTGGTATTACTCAGCCACTAGTATGCTGGGAGATTCTTCACTGCATAATGAAATCCTACGCTAAGTAAATCATCCTACTACAAAAAACCCCGCAAAATTCACAGTTACACACGCAATACGTAATTGCAGCAGTTGCTAGGTGACATTAGTCGGTTTTCACAGCAGAAACTATGATGTGATATGAACACTAGCATAGGGAAGGACCCAACATTTCACCATCTCCACCTTCTTTTGACAGCCTTAAGGCAAGGAAGGGGTGAGCCACTCTCAGTATGAGTCAGCTAGCCTGCGCTGTACGCTCCCTCCATGCCTGGTTACCAACACCAACAACAACAGCACCACGCTGCTCCATGGTAACTGTGTCTGCTCGGGGTGGCGCAAATTTACAATGCAAACGTAGGGAGGCGTCATTATTTACTGAGAGAGTGTGTAAGTCACACAGTCTCCACAAAGTCAGCTCTTTTAGTGTGAAGCATGACTAGAGCATCCTTTTCTCATATCTCTACTGCATCCTGAGCCGAAATTCTCAGGGCTCTCGTTCTTCCACTTATCTCATTCCCACAACTCCGCCCTCTTCAGCTACCCCGCCCTCTCTTTTTTCCCACTTGTCCTGTTTGTTTGGTTCTCTGGAGGGTTCTCGAGTGCTCCGCTCCTCTTTGCTCTAAGCGTTTTCCAGCAGTTTCAGCATCTCTCTGACACGCAACTTCTTGTGCATCATCCTAAATGAATGCAATATATGTATTCTGCACCTTAGCACACAAAGTCAGTGTTGAGCCAAAATAAATAGCAAATAAAATAGAAATAAATTATCTATTTTTAAAAACATTTTTATATTGTAAAGTTTCGTAAGGGGCTTTTATCAGATGCTAAAACACAAACAGGGATTCGTTTCTACTAACAGGTATTTCACTGCTCAGGAAAGATTTCATGGTGGCATCATTTTGTCTTTCATCTGGGTGATCAGCCGAAATATGTGCTCATATTACAAAGCAATCTAGAAGGCATGTAAGACATCCAGCTGGATGATACCTTAAAATCAAGGTTACCCTCATCAGCTGTTTGAGACGCTGTTCTCGTCGCAACTAGGTCGTCCCCATCCGAGCTAGAAGGTCAAATCCCCTCTGTGGCTTCTCTGTTTATTACAGTAGATTAGGACCTCCTTTCATCCCCTCCGCTTAAAACTTAGAACAGCATATTACCTTGAGGGAACAGATGAAAGATAATTAAGGGGAATCAAGGGATTTCCCAGGAGCTCTTGCTCACTTCACTATCTGGGATGCCTGGCAATCCCAGAAGCCTCATTACATGGGAGGCACGTGTGTCTGGTTCAACAGATGGGTCTGACTATGAGGAATTGACCAGAAATGTCCCAAAAGAGCCTCTATTCCTTGTTATGCCTTAAATTTCACCACTGTATGATGCATAATTCCCTTTGTTTGTCGCTCATTGTGCTTTTCTTGTAACTTGTATTTGTTTTTCTAATACAATTTTCAGTTTAAAACCCTTAACAAATCCCAGAGAAGTAAAAAAATATGCATCAGTGAAACCAGTCACAGTCTAATAAGAACCTTTGTGACAGGGCTTTAACGAGTTGAGAGATTCTGTGATAAGTCATGCTGTATAGTCAGCGCCTCTTTCATTTTCAGTGAACTATGAAGGTTTCTCAAACAAGGCGAATGAAAACTAAAAGACATTTAACGGAGAGAGAGAATAACAAACTCCCATCACACATGTACCTTCAAGTCCTACAGCTGATGTTCTGGAACATTTGTCATGTGTTTTTTTGTTTTTGTTTTTGTCAATACTGAATGAAAATCACAAAAGTGTTACTTTTAAAAGCTAAACTGGGTAAAAAAAAATATTGCCATCTAATCTAGAGTGACACTTTTAGAGAATGTTTTGATGGCAAACTCGTGAGCTACAAAGAAAAACACAGAGGCAGAAAGAGAAAAAAGAAAAGTCAGCATAAGCTCACTCAGCGTAGAAAATCACAGGCCCATCCTGCTGAGCAAGGCAACTTTTTGTTTAACAAGCGTCTTCCTCCAGACAGACCAAAGCCTAAACCTTAGAAAAGAGTTGGAAAACAGATGATGATGTCAGCCGTGGGAGCTCAGCAGCACTTTAGTTTTATCTGCTTCCTGTTTACCTTCTCCTGCATCTGTCAGTGGGAGCATCGGGAAACACCTACCGCTCGGCTCCGTAGGAGAGCCGGGGTACAGTGGCGAATGTCAACAGCAGATATTGTCACCAGAAGCCTTATCAGGCCTTATAAGGACAGACCCCTGTTGGCTCCCACCTCCGAGGGAAAGTAGAGCGGAGAGACACGGAGGGCTGGAAGTAAAGATAGGGGACTGATGAAATGGTTAAAGAATGACAGAAGAAAAAGTAACATTAACATAAAGGGGGGAAAAAACAAACAGCTCGCTGGTAGACTGAGGAAACCCCCCTTAGTGTGAGTCACCATCAGGAAGAGAGCCAGACCCAGACAGCCTTTCCACTAAAATCCTCCTTAGCCCCCCTCCCCTTCTCTCTTAAAACTGTCTGGCCTATAAAAAGCGCAAACTGCTCTTTGTTTCTTGAAGAGACACAAACAACTGAAGTTACTTTGAATATCAGACGTATCGGTTTGATTCGAGAGGAGTTGTTTCATTTTCTGTGAGAACCGCAGTTGGGATACTTCCCTCTATTGCACCTGTATTTGTTTTACTTTGCTGCTGTTTGTCTGTTGTTTCTTGACGTCACTGTTGCATGGTTTCTATGGTGACAGTCAGTCGTGATCAAAAACAATCTGAAAAGAGGAAGTGAAACCTCACTTTAGGAACGAGGTGTGACTTTCTGTACTGTAACTATACGCAAACTAAAAAGTCTGAGAAATAATGCAATAATTTATTGCATGTCTTCGAAATGGTCATATTGCCTTTTTTTGTTTTTTCTATGCTTGTTGTGCAGGAAATGACTTACCAAGACAGAGACAAAGTTCTTCCTTTAACCAATTCACTGAAAACGGCTGAGCCCGACCCTTCGTTCGCTATTGGCCATATTGGGTAAGAAAAAAAAAGAATCTGTGCAAAATGATTCGCTGCTGAAGATGTCATACCACCCCATCGTCACAGAGGCAAGCTCACACTGCAGTTTCTAAAGTGAGCACATTACGTCGCGCACCGCTTCTATATTTGGCGTTAAAGTCAACACCCGCTGGTTGTCAATGATGCCGTTGATGCAGAAGTGGCGCTACAAGACTTTCATTCATCTACTCGCTCTCCTGCTCCACCCATCACAACCAAAAACGACCCATTTCATCGCCACAGGAGGTGACGGGGTTCAAGAAAGTCAACCTAAACATGCTGAGTGCAGGTTAACTGATAAACTACTTGTTTCAACGTTGCTGCTCTGCCCATGAGAGGAATTCACCTCCATGTTTGGTTTTTGACAAATTAGTGCCCCGCAAAATGTTCCGTTATGTTTTTGTTTACTTTTTAAAGCTGGTTTAACATCTTATGTCACAAGGCTGTTCTGGCAAAAATACACTGACATACATAAAGTGTAGCCTTTTAAAGCCTAAAGCCTAAAGCATGGTCGATTCCTGTCCTTATGGGACCAGGCATACGAACACTACACCCACTTCTCCTCCTCATTACAATGATTCCCATCTACAGCACAGCTAATGTTTGTTTTCCTTCAGGGAGGGGAAGAAGCACCCATTATTAGTGTACCAAGAGAGTTGGGGGCCCCATAATTTCTTTTTCCAGAGATGACTTCACCTCAGCTGTATGGCTCTTTCTTGGCCTCAGACTCAACTTTTCCCCATTATCTGAGTCAGCCAGTTCCCCCCGATCCACGTGCTTCTATTTTAGGCCTCTAATTTCCATCATTCCACCGGTAGGCAGACATATATATATATATAATCGTGCTTTTTAATATGGAAAAGGAAAATGACTGGACCCGAAGCAAGATAGTTTTGGTGCTCTATTTTGACAAAAAGTACTGTCAGCCTAAAGAGGTCAGATGCTGTGGCAGCGGGATTAACTGCACAAAGATGTTTGAAGCTACCCCAAGGTCAGCAGCTTTGGATTCAAGTTGCCTATACTGCCGCTGCCAGGGTGTTTAAGAGACAAGCCATGACTGAAAATGTGGGTCAAAACCAACACCCTGTAAATCCACAAGGCTGAAAATGGAATGAAAGGACTCATTAAAGCCACCATGAGCACATTCAGTATAGGAGCGCAGACATAAAACAACTACGATTAGTTTAGGATGTGATTATTAGGCAGGTTGCATATAATATGGAATACATACAAAATCAGTCAGCGAATTAGCACTTTTATGAGTAACATTAAAAAAGAACTGAAAAATAAAACTTCCTTTTAGTTTCCCATCGGTGCTGGCTGACTTTTTGCTTCCTGTTAGTCAGACAGTAAAACATGACACAAATGTTTTATTTTCCACATGCTCCAGTTTCTCCCTTTCAGCATCATTTAACAGGATGACCAGTGTCTCTCTCTCTCTCTCTGAGAAGCCAGTTCAGGGTAGCAGAGTTACCGCCTGACACGACAACCTGGCAGGTAAAATGTCCGGCTCCTGACAGATGGTTGCCAGCAGCCAAAACAAGAGCTGGCCCAGTCCCAATCCCATTAACAAAGTCTTGAATGGATGTTTCACTATATAAATAGCGCTGTTTTTTTTCCAGCACAGGTGGGACGTTACACATCAAGAACAAACACTGTAATTTACATCCTTTGCCAGGGCTGACTTGACTTGGAGGAGGGGCAGGCCCACTCTCACGATGGGGCACACCCTCAAAGCACTGACTACAGGTATTTTTTTCTGGAGAAAATGGTTCCAAAAAAAGGTATACATCAATGCCAGGAGCAAAAACAGAGAGTGCTAAAGTTGGCGCACAGGAATAACATTGTAAGTAGGTGCTGGAAGCCATATGGTTTATATTATTTTACCTCCAACTGTGTGTGTTAGAGTTCCTTTCAAAGCATCTTTTCTTTCTTCCTTCCAAAGCTGAAGTAAACTCTTTCAAAGAAATATGGTAAAAATGGAGACAGGACACGGAATTAAATTAGCTGTTTGCTCCTAATGTGTGAAGTCAATCAGCAGATCAAGCAGCAAATTTATCGAAGTGGTGCTTTGAATTATCTGACAAATCTGAATCCATGCAACAGTAAACTAAAGTCTCAGATGGACTGCCTGGGGTCAACACCACTCACTGATGTCGAGCAACCAGACAACATAGACTCATACTGACCTCCTCAAAGATTTCTGCATTATGGAAATGTACAGTGTGTACCATAAACACAATGATGACTCAAAACATTATAGCTATCCTTGTGTAATCTGCAGTTGGACCTCCACGATGCCAAAAGAGCACCAACCTGCTGTGGCACGGACTTCAAGACCTCTTAAGGTGCCCTGTAATATCTGGCACCAAGACCATAGCAACAGATCCTTTAAGTCCTGTAAATTGCAAGGTGGAGTCAAGGATCAAATTGGTGAAAACACATTCCTGTCGCTTCATAGTTTGTCTCCCATCAAACCACTGTTGGTACTGCTGCACCACTGCTCCCCACAAGACCTGGACATTGGCCTATAAAGATGTCCAACTTGCTCAGATCTTTATGCTGGCCCATTTTTTTCCTGCGTGCAACATTGAGAACAAGACTTTATAGTTCACTTAACATTTAACACATAGCCATTTAATGAATTCAATTCATCTGAGAGTGGTCATAAAGCTTTTGTGCATTTGTATAACCTACATACTACTGTATACCCTATGTGCAGACATAATGTAAAGCACTGTAATCATTTAATGGTGGAGGCACCCCCGGCTAGGTTTGATAAATCCAATATGCTAATAGTACAGTCTTGTGGGTGAGTAATAAGGTCAGCGATGACTTGAGGCACTTGTTCCTTGGCTTCAAAAGCTAAGTCCTGTGAGACCCAGAAATATGTGGCGCAAGTTTGTGTCCTCTGAGGCTTTATGCTGATATTTTTGGCATTATGCAACAACATAAAAAAAAATCTGAAATGGCGTGATTCGGTTTCAGTATAATTTCCTAAGTATTTTTTTTTAGTAGTTGCATGTCGTGGAAATAAGTTGTCGTCAGAATTTCGGAAACAGATTCCCACTGATATCTGCAAGTGCACAATTAAAATTTCAAATTATATGATGATATCAAAGAGTGAAAAGTTTTGGTATGTTGACTTACGCAAGTCAGAGTTTTCAAGAGAAGAAGTAACAATTGGCAGCGAGGCTCCCTGAAAGTGAGCTTCAAAGATTCATAACAGAGGAGGGAAAGAAAACCCTGTGAATATCAAAGCAATCCGCTACTTCCATCCTTTATCACTTAGATCAAAAAGGGCTTTGATCCACTGGCGGGGGCCCTCTATTCTTTCTGCATAGCCCGTCTACAATTAGTGCAGCAGAAAGCCTGCAAAATCTCAGATTAAAAATCACCAGTTAAGAATGTGTATAACCCTACTCCTTAAATAAATGGCAAATGCAGCTGTGTACGGCGGCAACCCCTCCTGCTGCCTGACTCAGCAAGATTTAAAGCACAAAACAAGCAGTGAGCAAGATGGATGGGGGTGGGAAAAGAGGAAATCTGCAGACCATTAGTGACCATTTTATTCAGAGGAATAAGCAAAAGCTATTATTAGAACGAGGCACCGGGGGAAGCAACAACAATGGTATGTTCTGCAAAAACAAAAACAGGTATAAACGTGACATAACACCTTGTATAAATATAGCTTGAATGCCACCACTACATATTAGTAATCAGTTTCTGCTTTTCATTGTTCTTGATTCTTTCTTTTGTTCGTACCTCCGAAAAACAGTTGATTGGGTTATAAGATGTAACGCATCTGAGGCTTGAAACTGACGAGAAGTTTTAAAGAGAAAAAAATGAAGAAAAAGGAGCAAAAGCAGTGGGACAATCATGGCTTTAGCGGCCACCCTGTCGGCTGAAAAGCACATTTCTTTGGTGTTCATAACCTGAGTGTCTGGCACACCACTGAGTCACTCTTCCAAAGAAAAACCACAGCACAGATATTTTCGGGATGAGTTCAAAGGAAATTCTGGAACATGTGATTGACAAATTTGGATGGCTGCAACTTATTAACGTCTGAAATGGAGTGCGGTTTAACATATAAAAAAATTAGGTCAAAAGAAAACGTGCTTTGCAGCCTGGAATCACAAGCACGTGGCTGTGAGAGCCATAAACCTGCTGGAAGAGGGAAGTGGAGTACCTTTTTTGTCTTTTATTTTGGTAGCACTTTGGCAGATTTATTAAAGTGACGCGGGAAGACGATGAAAGGAAGCCATGGAGGGAGGGGCGAGAGACAGACAGAAACAAACAGAGGGAGAGAGAGAGAGAGAGAGAGAGAGAGAGAGAGAGGGGCTGGTCTTTGCTTTTCTGCTCCACCTAGTCATCTATCTTTGGCGTTGCTCACGCCCCAGCTGCTGCTGGTTCAAAGTACGGTCATTGGCAGAGAACCAGCCAAAAGGCTGCGAAAACACCCACACAGCCACTTCACATACAGAGGGAAGCAAAAAGAAACAGAATGTCTTTGGAACAAATGAAAGTCTCACACTCAAGCCCAGTGTCACATAACTTTTACATCAGAACCACCAGAACTTATATTAGATGAGAAAAGTCAGTGTTAATGTTTAATCAGCCAGTTAAATGAAACACTTGTGAATGTCAGAGATGGTGGATTATACATTTGAAACTAAATGTTCATTTCTACAGTAGTAAGTATTAGTTTTAAGAGCTTGATGACACCAAAAAACAGCC